>NC_079191.1:295111506-295411506 GCF_029499605.1 Hyla sarda
CATTTTTTTTGCAGTGTTATAGGTCCCATAGGGACCTATGACACTGCACACACTGATCTCCTATGCTGATCACTGGCGTGTATTAACACGCCTGTGATCAGCATTATCGACGCTTGACTGCTCCTGCCTGGATCTCAGGCACGGAGCAGTCATTCGTCGATCGGACACCGGGGAGGCAGGTAAGGGCCCTCCCGGTGTCCGGTCAGCTGTTCGGGACGCCGCGATTTCAGCTTTGACCGCCGCTTCTAAAGGGTTAATACCGCACATCGCCGCGATCGGCGATGTGTGGTATTAGCTGCGGGTCCCGGCCGTTGATGAGCGCCGGGACCGACGCGATATGATGCAGGATCGCCGCGCGATCCCGCTTCATATCGCGGGAGCCGGCGCAGGACGTAAATATACGTCCTGCGTCGTTAAGGGGTTAAGGTCCCCATTATGTTTATCGTTGACATGGCGAGCTACTGGTTTGTCCCGTTGGTTGTTTATATCGCCTATGTGTTCTAAAATGCATTTTTTTAATTCTCTTATGGTCTTTCCGATGTATCTTGCTCCGCATTTACATAGGCAGATGTATATGACATTGCAGGTCCTACAATTTGCAAAGGATTTAGCGTAGAAGGTACGATTTAGGTGGGTATCAATGTATGTAGGGCCAGTCTTGATAAATTTACACGCCCGGCATTTCCCACATTTAAAAGTACCCATTTCTCGTCTGTCTAGCCATGTGCCGGTGCTGGGGGACTCGATATGGCTGTTAACCAGGCGGTCTCCAAGATTTCCGACTTGAGAGAAATACTCACAGAATCTCCATCTATAACATACCGAAGAGGGAGAAATCTTAGACATCTTATCCCCCTATCCAACGGCTAGGGGATAACATATCTGATCGTGGGGGTCTCGCCGCTGGGGACCCCCGCAATCTCTCCTGCAGCACCCCGTTCCTCAGCTGCACTGAGGGAAGGGGCGTGGCAGCACCTGTGAGGTGTTAAGGCTCACTATACCCCTCGTAACATTCCGTAAGGGGTGTTGTTTCCAAAATGGGGTCACATGTGGTACCCCTGTGCAAATCCCCAATTCAGACCTCAATTGTACATGGTGCTCTCTCACTCCTGAGCCATATTATGCACCCATAGAGCATTTTACTTCCAAATTTGGGGTATTTCCGTACTCGGGAGAAATTGTGTTACTTATTTTGGGGGGCTTTTTCTCCTTTTACCTCTTGAAAAATAAAGGAAAAACCCAGCATGTTAGTGTAAAAAAAAAACTTTTTTTACACGATCAGGTTGGTGTAGCGCCAATTTTTTCATTTTCATAAGGGGTAAGAAGAGAAAAAGCCCCCAAAAATGAATAACACAATTTTTCTCGAGTACAGAAATACCCCATATGTGGCCTTAACTGTTGCCTTTAAATATGACAGGGCTCTGTAGTGAAAGAGCTCCATGCGCATTTGAGGCCTAAATTAGTGGTTTGCATAAGAGCCGCTAAGGCTATGTTCATGTTCAGACAGTGGAATGTCCTCACAGAAAATTTCAGTGCAGATGTGCCACCGACAGCGGAGCGCTGGCAGAACATGCCGGTGCTATAAGAGCTCGGAAGTGCGCTGTCTTTTAGACAGCAGTGCATTTCTGTGTGGACTACACACACACACACACACACACACACACACTTGAGGGGGTGGGGGCGCAGCTTTGACGTCACGAGCCTCTGACGCTGCACCCGAAGCTCTAAACGAATGCCGGATGCAGCAAGGAGATCACAGGGGTCCCCAGTGGTGGGACCCCCGCAATCAGACATCTTATCCCTATCCTTCGGTCCATACGGTTACAAGGATACCCAATTTTTATAGGTTTTATTTTATTTTACTTCTTTAAAAAATAACTACATAAATGGGCAATCTCATACACTGAGCTACTCTGAGCTGTGTGTAGCCGAGTGAGGGAGGAAGTCCCCTGTATGGCTTCAGATGATGTAACGCCCCTTCCCCGACCGGGTTTTTTTCCGTTTTTGCATTTTCGTTTTTTGCTCCTTGCCTTTAAAAAATCATAACTCTTTAAATTTTGCACCTAAAAATCCATATGATTGCTTATTTTTTGCGCCACCAATTCTACTTTTGTAATGATGTCAGTAATTTTGCCCAAAAATCTACGGTGAAACGGAAAAAAAAATAATTGTGCAGCAAAATTGAAAAAAAAAATCCTGCAGTTTTGTAACTTTTGGGGGCTTCCGTTTCTACGAAGTACATTTTTCAGTAAAAATGACACCTTATCTTTATTCTGTAGGTCCATGCGATTAAAATGATACCCTACTTATATAGGTTTGATTTTGTCGTACTTCTGGAAAAAATCATAACTACATGCAGGAAAATTAATGCGTTTAAAATTGTCATTTTCTGACCCCTATAACTTTTTTATTTTTCTGTGTATGGGGCGGTATGAGGGCTCATTTTTTGCGCTGTGATCTGAAGTTTTTAACGGTACAATTTTTCATTGATAGGCCTTATTGATCGCTTTTTATTCATTTTTAAATTCTATAAAAAGTGACCAAAAATGCACTATTTTGGACTTTTGAATTTTTTTGCGCGTTTGCCATTGACCGAGCGGTTTAATTAACGATATATTTTTATAATTTGGACATTTCCGCACGCGGTGATACCATATATGTTTATTTTTATTTACACTGTGTTTTTTTTTTCATGGGAAAAGGGGGGTGATTCAAACTTTTAATAGGGGAGGGGTTAAATGATCTTTATTCACTTTTTCACTTTTTTTTTTTTCACTTTTTTTATGCAGTGTTATAGCTCCCATAGGGACCTATAACACTGCACACACTGATCTTTCACATTGATCACTAGTTTCTCATAGGAAACCAGTGATCGATGATTCTGCCGCTTGACTACTCATGCCTGGATCTCAGGCACTGAGCAGTCATTTGGCGATCGGACAGCGAGGAGGCAGGTAGGGACCCTCCGGCTGTCCTGCAAGCTGTTCCCGAACAGCCCACTGAGCTAACTGGCAGTTTTTGCTTTCACTTTTAGCCGCGTGGCTCAGCAGTGAGCGTGCGGCTAAAGGGTTAATAGCGCGTGGCGCCACGCGCTATTAGCGGCGGGTCCCGGCTTCACTATGACGCCGGGCCCGCCGTGATATGATGCGGGGTTACCGTGTAACCCCGCGTTATATCACGGGAGCAGGACCAAGGACGTACCGATACGTCCTTGGTCCTTAAGGGGTTAAAATTGTCATCTGACCCCTATAACTTTTTATTATTCCGCATACGGGGTATATGAGGGCTTATTTTTTGCGCTGTAGTCTGTAGTTTTTATCGATACCATTTTTGTTTGATGGGACTTTATCGCTTTTTATAAAAATGTTTATGGTATATGAAGTGAACAAAAATGCACAATTTTGGACGTTGGTATTTTTCTACGTGTACGCCATCGACCGTGTGGTTAGCTTACCTTATTTTAATAGTTTGGACATTTTATGCATGCGGTGGTACCACATATGATTATTTTTATTAAATTATTTTATTTAAAAAAATAGGAAACGGGGGTGTTGTGGTTCGTGGCTCTGGGGTTGAATTATATCTGGCTCCAAGGGTCACACGACCAGTTAAGATCTGCAGACCATGCATCTGGGACACAAAATGTCCGTCAAAAATGGCTGCCACCGTGCGGTGTTGTGAATACAATATATTCACAGACCAGGTGCATAGACACTTAACTGAGCAGTACTACCGGAGACCAAATGCATTTATAAACTCCCCACAGACCAACCTATTTAGGAATTTTGGAAGAGTTATATCCTAATATCCAATGCACAAATTAACACTACACACCCAAATACTGGCAGAAATAAAGATGTTTTAATATACAGCTAACTAAAACACACTCTAACTAAGAGAGAAAAGAGAAAAAGATTTTACAAATAGCTAGAAACTTAAATCTGCAGTGTAAGTAGACACATATACAACGATTATAGTAGAAAACACTATCCGTTGGCTATTTAGGTGGATTTTCCTTAAAATATACAACTATACTAAATGAAACACACAGAGAATATAATACTGAAATACTTAGCTTCGGGGACCCTTTACAGTAAGTATGAGCAACAAAGACAGGCATGGGAGTAGGCTGCAGTCCTTTGTTTCAGGATTCAGGCCCAAACAGGAAGTCGAATGGCCAGGTGTGTTGGTATCCAGCCCCGCAATAGAAAGAGAGCCCTTTACCCCCTTTGAATGGCCTTTTTATTAGATGTTCTCCGCCCCCCAGCCAGCCCCCAGGTGGTCTGTCTAATGTTACAAAAGCCCCTGTAAGCATGCCTTGGAGACCCCCTACTATAAAGATGATCCTCCATCTTTTCTTTTGTCTAAACTCCATGCGGCCTCCTTGGACTAGAATCACAAAATATAGCAAATAAAATGTATGTCATTTTCATGTCCATAACATTCCACCTCTTGATTCTAGTACCAGGAAACCACATTAGAGTTGCTTGCTGGATGGGTAATCCTCTAAACTCAGTATTTACAAATTATTAAATTTACATTAGGTAGCCCTAGATTCTTGCTTTCAGCTTACATAGATTATGGTAGACATCGCCCGCATTGTTCACTATGTAGCTATAGCACCGACTCTACTGTTGCCAGTAAAGGGATAGTCTAGTTCTTAGGCGAGTGATGGAGCTACTGTCCTCATGTTGTAGCTTCTCTTGAGACAGTTTATTTAAAGCGTCCTCTGTGGTGTCCAAAAGCCTTTTCCAAAATGTTGGAGGGAATCCTTTGGTTCTGGGTTCTCCTGTCTCGCAATGTCATCCAAACCCAGTCTTGACGACTTGATCCTTGTCATCCTCCAACCACGGGATGCTGGGGAATAGGTAGCCTTCTTCACTCCATTAGAAGCGTTGGTCATCTGGTCATCTGTATGTGGTGAGCTTGGATTCTTCTGATTGGAGGTCCATGGGTTGAGCGGGGTTACACTGCCACTAATCTGCTGAATGGAAAACAAACATGTTTAGAGTCACTTTCCAACAATACAATTTTAGTATTTCCAGGCCCATCAGAGATTATCTTCTGCCTGTGCTGATCAGTGAACCTTGGAACAACCCAACACTAGACACAGTTGAACTCCACTCTGCATATCCACACTCACTTTCCCAGCATTATTCCGACCATTGCTAACTAATATTTGAGTGTGAGTGTTACCTCAGTCCCTCTAGGCATATTGCCTTCTAGTGGAAGGACTAGCTATTGCTAAACCTCCCCCACCTCTTGAAAAAAATAAATCAAAGTGGATAGTTAGTTTCTTCCTAATTAGTTTTCCCCACAAATTTGGGGAGGCTTCTGTAAATGTTAACCCTAAACTAACAAATGAATTGTCATTTTTACAAGTAAGCCTATGGTATGGCCCTAGTGGGCAGAAAGAAAGTTTAGTCAGTATCTTATGTACCTCCATTTTTTCCCCAAAAGACAAAACAAGTGAACACTATTTACATGCAAAAGGAAGGTGGCCCTTGTTTACTCTTTAGTCTCCCTTCCCCCGTTTGACCAACAGGGGGCATGGGATCCTCGACCTGTATATACGGTTTCTGTAAGAATATTGCTACCTGTGCACACAACTCCTTGAACACATATTTTGTAATGTCATCTTTCATAGGATTAAACAGATGAGGTTTATATGGGAAGCTGAGAGATTTCTCTGGAAACTGTTGTTTGGAGGAAGAATGTATATTTCCCTTCCCAGTCAGTCGGGATTTACTTGGTTCCCTCTGCATCATGTTTCCAGTAGAATAACAACTTGTGGAGATATGGCCACTATGACCACATGTAGTACATTTAGCTGAACAGTGTTTCGTTTTGTTACCATGTGCCTTACAATATCTAGCTATATGGCCTGAATCACCACATGCAAAACAAGACTTTACCCTTTTAGCCGTATTTACTATCTGGGTCTCATTTTTCATAGCTGATCTATACCGCTTCACTGCCAGAGACACACTTCTAACAACTCTTAAACTTCTCCAATTTGCTATGTATTTCCCCTTATTGTTATTCAATTTCTGTTTATTACACAATTGAGAACCAACACTGGGAACTTCTACAATTTCACTCTCTAGCGCCCCATTATTTGCACTTGAAACACAGACCTTTTCAGAGGGTAAATCTGCTGTGAATTGTGGCTGGGAATTATGGGAAGAGGCCACACCAGACACCATTATGGGGAACTCGCTTTTAGCAATCTCATTCCTCAACTCCTGGATTTCAGCATAAGACTGAGACAATTTTTCATCAGTATTTATACATTGGCTCTCCCATTCCAGTAATTCTGATTCCAACATGCAAATCTGCTTATCTTTATCACAAATCACCTGTGTTTTTGTCTGCAACTCTTTCTCAAGTTCCTCATTTCTCTGCACCTCACATTTTAGGGCATGTAACAGAATCCAGCCCGCTTCAGCCGCAGCTCGACTCTCATTTTTGGAATAAACCCCTAAATCAAGCTTCAGAGCCATACCTCCTATCTCATCCCCCATCTCTGGGTAGACCAGTGCACCATAGCGTACAAGCTCTTCTGCTATAACACTCCATTTTCCCATAGTAGTAGCCCAATGTGGTACAGCCCCAAATTTGGGCCTTCTATCCTCAATCAATGAGCAAAACTTCCTTCTAATGAAGCTCATTCTCTCAGTCAGATATACTTAGAATGTGATCAGACAAAGGAACCTCAAGTACAATATCAGAGGGCAGGACAATCACCAAACACATACACAAACAGGCTACACTGGGGTATCTCGTACAAACACTTGTGTATACGCCCTCCCACACTAGTGAAACACAGAAAATATAGTGTAGAGTTACAGCTCTCACAACTAAAGGTACAATCACAATCTAGCAACACATGTACAACCGGAGACTTTCAATATGCTTTACAATCTGTGTCTAATAACTATCATGTATGCAATACAAGCAACCATTACCTACAAAAGCAATGCTATTGATTACCAGTGACAAATCACTAATGCAATACAAGTTACCCTTAAATAAGGAACACAAAGCAACAGTCTATGAGAATCCTGTATAACTAGTACAGTGCTACACGTGATAACCACATCTAAACAGATTAACCTCCCTGACCATGTGCTTTCTTTGTCCCCAAGAACAAAACGGATACAGGAAGTACAGACCAACATACAAATCACCCTTTTAGTTAAGAAGCCCCTTGAAGACTACAAAGTTAATCATCAGAAAAATATTCCTTTATAAAAGTTTCATAAATTAATTATAATTGTTTTGAAAATTAGTTAATTTGGTCAATTGGTTACTAATATTCATAACTCCTGCAAAATCCCATCCTCGTCGCCATTTGTTGTGGTATCCAGCCCCGCAAGAGAAAGAGAGCCCTTTGCCCCCTTTGAATGGCCTTTTTATTAGATGTTCTCCGCCCCCCAGCCAGCCCCCAGGTGGTCTGTCTAATGTTACAAAAGCCCCTGTAAGCATGCCTTGGAGACCCCCTACTATAAAGATGATCCTCCATCTTTTCTTTTGTCTAAACTCCATGCGGCCTCCTTGGACTAGAATCACAAAATATAGCAAAATGTATGTCATTTTCATGTCCATAACAGGGGGGTGATTCAAACGTTTACTAGTGGAGGAGCTTATTCACATTTAACTTATATATTATAACTACATTTCCTACCGGGTCAGGAATCAGTCACAGGATCAGTCAGAAAGTTTAAAATACATACCGTGGGGGGAAACATTTTGCAAGTTCTCCCACTTAAAAATATGAGGCCTGTAATTTTCATCATAAGTACACTTCAACTTTGAGAGACAGAATTGGGGGGGGGGGGGGGGGGGGGATACAGGAAATCACATTGTAGGATTTTTAATGAATTAATTGGTAAATTCCTCTGTAAAATAAGTAATTGGTCACCTACAAACAAGCAAGATTTCTGTCTCTCCTCTGTCCTCCACTCGTTACCTCTATTAAGGCACCTGTTTGAACTTATCAGTATAAAAGACACCTGTCCACAACCTCAAACAGTCACACTCCAAACTCCACTATGTAGACCTCCACTATGTAGGCTGGGAAGACTGAATCTGCAATAGGCAAGCAGCTTGGTGTGAAGAAATCAACTGTGGGAGCAATTATTAGAAAATGGAAGACATACAAGACCACTGATAATCTCCCTCGATCTGGGGCTCCAGGGACTCAAATCATGCAGTGCCAGACGTGTTCCCCTGCTTAAGCCAGTACATGTCCGGGCCCCATCTGAAGTTTGCTAGAGAGCATTTGGATGATTCAGAAGAGGATTGGGAGAATGTCATATGGTCAGATGAAACCAAAGTAGAACTTTTTGGTAAAAACTACACTCGTCGTGTTTGGAGGAGAAAGAATGCTGAATTGCATCAAAAGAACACCATACCTACTGTGAAGCATGGGGGTGGAAATATAATTCTTTGGGGCTGTTTTTTGGCAAAGGGACCTGGACCACTGATTTCTGTAAAGAAAAGAATGAATGGGGCCATGTATCGTGAGCTTTTGAGTGAAAACCTCCCATCAGCAAGGGCATTGAAGATTAGACGTGGCTGGGTATTTCAGCATGACAATGATCCCAAACACACCGCCCGGGCAGTGAAGGAGTAGCTTTGTAAGAAGCATTTCAAGGTCCTGGAGTGGCCTAGCCAGTCTCCAAATCTCAATCCCATAGTAAACCTTTTGGAGGGAGTTGAAAGTCCATGTTTCCCAGTGACAGCCCCAAAACATCACTGCTCTAGAGGAGATCTACATGGAGGAATGGGCCAAAATACCAGCAACAGTGTGTGAAAACCTTGTGAAGACTTACAGAAAATGTTTGACCTGTCATTGCCAACAAAGGGTATATAACAAAGTATTGATTAACTTTTGTTATTGACCAAATGCTTACTTATTTTTCACTATAATTTGTAAATAAATTCTTTAAAAATCAGACAATGTGATTTTATGTTTTTTTTTTTTTTTTTTCTTCTCATTATGGCTACATTAGGTATACATATGAAAATTACAGGCCTCTCATCTTTTTAAGTGGGAGAATTGGTGGCTGACTAAATACTTTTTTGCACCACTGTATGTAAGATCGGTCCTGTCAGACTAATCTGATCAGCTTCTATGTGGAGGTCGGTTATAGATTGGACAGGCGTGAAGCTGTGTGTTATATATCTGGATTTTTTGAAGACATATCATACTGTGCCGTACAAAAGGCTAGTACATAAAATGAGGATGCTGGGATCCATTTACATAATCTCTTCCCTAGTCCCAGCATCCTCATTTTATGGACTAACCTTTTGTGTGGCACAGTATTGAATGCCGTAGAAAAGTCCAGATATATAATATCCACAGCTTCATCCCGTTCCAATCTATAACCACAACTGGCTAAGTGATAGGAATCAGAGGGTTGGGATCAATGAAACTTACTCTGGTTGGGTGACAGTTACTAGTGGGCTACCACAGCAGTCAGTACTTGGTCCACTTATTTTCAATATCTTGATTAATGACTTTGTAGAGGGAATACAGAGTAGAATATCTATATTTGCAGATGACACTAAACTGGGTAAGGTGATCACCAAAGAGCAGGATAACATATTATTACTGAGGGATCTGGGAAAGCTGGAGGTTTGGGCTTAGGCATGGAAATTCAACCCCTTAAGGACCAGGCCATTTTACACCTTAAGGACCAGAGCGTTTTTTGCTAATCTGACCACTGTCACTTTAAACATTAATAATTCTGGAATTCTTTTAGTTATCATTCTGATTCCGAGATTGTTTTTTCGTGACATATTCTACTTTAACAAAGTGGTACATTTTTATGGTAACTTGCATCCTTTCTTGGTAAAAATCCCAAAATTTGATGAAAAAAATAAAAATTTTGCATTTTTCTAACTTTGAAGCTCTCTGCTTGTAAGGAAAATGGATATTCAAAAAAAATTTTTTTGGTTCACATATACAATATTCAAACTCGCTATTTTTCATGGACCAGTTCAGGTTTGAAGTGGATTTGAAGGGTCTTCATATTAGAAATATCCCATAAAAGACCCCATTATAAAAACTACACCCCCCAAAGTATTCAAAATGACATTCAGTAAGTGTATTTACCCTTTAGGTGTTTCACAGGAATAGCAGCAAAGTGAAGGAGAAAATTCAAAATCTTCATTTTTTACACTTGCATGTTCTTGTAGACCCAATTTTTGAATTTTTGCAAGGGGTAAAAAGGAGAAAATTTTTACTTCTACTTGAAACCCAATTTCTCTCGAGTAAGCACATACCTCATATGTCTATGTTAATTGTTCGGCGGGGCAGTAGAGGGCTCAGAAGGGAAGGAGCGACAAATGGTTTTTGGGGGGCATGTCACCTTTAGGAAGCCCCTATGGTGCCAGGACAGCAAAAAAAAAAACACATGGCATACCATTTTGGAAACTAGACCCCTCGGGGAACGTAACAAGGGGTAAAGTGAACCTTAATACCCCACAGGTGATTCACGACTTTTGCATATGTGAAAAAAAATTTTTTTTACCTAAAATGCTTGATTTCCCGAAAATATTACATTTTTAAAAAGGGTAATAGCAGAAAATACCCCCCAAAATTTGAAGCCCAATTTCTCCCGATTCAGAAAACACCCCATATGGGGGTGAAAAGTGCTCTGCTGGCGCACTACAGGTCTCTACAGAAAAGGAGGAGTCACATTTGGCTTTTTGAAACCAAATTTTGCTCTGGGGGCATGCCGCATTTAGGAAGCCCCTATGGTGCCAGAACAGCAAAAAAAAACAAAAAAAACACATGGCATACCATTTTGGAAACTAGACCCCTCGGGGAATGTAACAAGGGGTAATGTGAACCTTAATACTCCGCAGGTGATTCACGACTTTTGCATATGTAAAAAAAAATAAATAAATAAATATTTTTTACCTAAAATGCTTGGTTTCCCAAAATGTTTACATTTTAAAAAAGGGTAATAGCAGAAAATACCCCCCAAAATTTGTAACACAATTTCTCCCGAGTACGGCGATACCCCATATGTGGCCCTAAACTGTTGCCTTGAAAGACGACAGGGCTCCAAAGTCAGAGCGCCATGCGCATTTGAGGCCTAAATTAGAGACTTGCATATGGGTGGACAAAGGGGTATTCTACGCCAGTGATTCCCAAACAGGGTGCCTCCAGCTGTTGTAAAACTCCCAGCATGCCTGGACAGTCAGTGGCTATCTGGCAATACTGGGAGTTGTTGTTTTGCAACAGCTAGAGGCTCCGTTTTGGAATCAGTGGCGTACCAGACGTTTTTCATTTTTATTGGGGAGGGGGGCTGTGTAGGGGTATGTGTATATGTAGTGTTTTTTACTTTTTATTTTATTTTTTGGTAGTGTAGTGTTTTTAGGGTACAGTTGCACGGGCGGGGGATCACAGTAGTTTCTCGCTGGCAGTTTGAGCTGCTGCAGAAAATTTGCCGCAGCTCAAACTTGCAGCCGGATACTTACTGTAAACCTCCGCCCATTTGAGTGTACCCTGTACGTTCACATTGGGAGGGGGGGGGGGGGGGGGAGAAACATCCAGCTGTTGCAAAACTGTTGCGGAAACCGGCCGATGAATCAGGGCGATCGTGAGGTGGCACCAGTGCCACCTCACCCCTGCTGGCTATGGCTCTGACTGCCCCGATCAGCCAGTAATTCCGGGTCACCGGGTCTCTGGAGACCCGATTGACCCGGAATCGCCGCAGATCGCTGGACTGAATTGTCCAGCGATCTGCGGCCATCGCCGACATGGGGGGGCATAATGACCCCCCCTGGGCGATATGCCGCGATGCCTGCTGAACGATTTCAGCAGGCATCGGGCACCGGCTCCCCTCTGGCTAGCTTCGGGGGGCCGGGAATGGACAGGACGTACTCCTAAGTCCTCGGTCCTTAAGGACTCGGAAACGGGGGCGTAGGAGTACGTCCATTGTCCTTAAGGGGTTAAATTTCATGTGGATAAATTTTAACCCCTTCCCGCAAATGGACGTGTATACATGTCCATTTTTCCCCTAACTTAGAAAATGTATGGGACGTGTATACACGTCCTTTTGCGTTATCACCATGTCCTTTGGCATGGTGATAGAAACGTTATCGCAGCTGTTCTGAACAGCTGACTGATGACACTATGCAGCTGGGGACCAATCAGAATGGTCCCCTGCTGCTGATCGTTGTCGTTGGCCAGTCGGTAAGTTACTGACCAAGGACAAGGACTTGCGGGGTACGCTGCGGTTTCGGGCTGATCGGGACTGGTGGAGGAAGCAGTAAAGGTAAGTGACCTTCACTGCTGCCTTCCAGGAGTTGCCAAACTACAACTCCCAGCAAGCCCAGACAGCCAAAGGCTGTCTGGACATGCTGGGAGTTGTAGTTTTCAACATCTGGAGGGCCACAGTTTGGAGACCACTGTGTCCAAACTGTAGCTCTCCAGATGTTACAAAACTACAACTCCCAGCATGCCCAGACAGTCCATGCATGCTGGGAGTTGTAGTTCTGTAACATCTGGCCCTTCAGATGTTGCAGAACTGCAACTCCAAGCATGCCTGGACAGTCTGGTCATGCTGGGAGTTGTAGTTTTACAACATCTGTAGGGCTACAGTTTGGACAACACTGCACAGGGTTCTCCAAACTGTGGCCCTCCAGATGTTGCAAAACTACAACTCCCAACATGGCCTTCGGCTGTCCTTGCATGCTGGGAGTTGTAGTTTTGCAACAGCTAGAGGCACACTGGTTAGAAAACACTGAGTTAAGTAACTAACCAGGGAGTGTTAGTAGTATGCCTCCAGCTGTTGCATAACTAAAAGTCCCAGCATACCCTTCAGTTGTCACTGCATGCTGAGAGTTGTAGTTTTTGCAACAGCTGAAGGCACACTGGTTGCAAAACACTGAGAGTTTGTTACCTAGTGTTTCGCAACCAGTGTGCCTCCAGCTGTGGCAAACTACAACTCCCAGCATGCACTGATAGACCATACATGCTGAGAGTTGTAGTTTTGCAACAGCTGGAGGTCCCCCCTCCAGGGTACATTAACACGGTTGGGTTTACAGAGAGTTTCAAGTCTGAGATGCAGGAAATTTTCCGCCGCAGCTCAAACTCCCAGCGGGAAACTCGCTGTGAACCCGCCTGTGTGAATGTATCCTAAAAACACTACACTATACTTACACAAAATAAAAAGTAAAACACTACATATACACATACCCCCTACACAGTCCCCCCCCCCCCCCCCCTAAATAAAAAATAAAAAAATGTCCCGTATGACACTGTTTCCAAAACGGAGCCTCCAGCTGTGGCAAAACAACTCCCAGTATTGCCGGACAGCCATTGACCGTCCAGGCATGCTGGAAGTTTTGCAACAGCTGGAGGCACCCTGTTGCCGTACGGTAATTTTGGTATTGGAGGCAAGTCTAATTCTTTCATCCGGGTCCGTCCCTATGCAAATCCCTAATTTAGGCCTCGAATGCACATGGCGCTCTCTCACTTCAGATCCCTGTTGTATTTCAAGGGATATGATAAACGTATATATGTATATTAATGGCCCGTACAAAAAATATGGAGAAAAACTGTTCCAGGTTAAACCCCCCCAAAGGACGAGGGGGCACTCCCTCCGTCTGGAGAAGAAAAAGTTTAGTCTCAAGGGGAGACACGCCTTCTTTACCATGAGAACTGTGAATTTACGGAACGGTCTACCTTAGGAACTGGTCACAGTAGGAACAATTAACAGCTTTAAAACAGGATTAGATACATTCCTGGAACAAAATAACATTAATGCTTATGAAGAAATATAAAATCCCATCCCTTCCCCAATATCGCGCCACACCCCTACCCCTTAATTCCCTGGTTGAACTTGATGGACATATGTCTTTTTTCGACCGTACTAACTATGTAACTATGTAACAGTTTAGGGCCACATTCTCCTATTACCCCTTATAAAAATGTAATTTAGGGCAAAACCAGCATTTTAGTGAATAAAATAAAAATTATTATTTACACATCCAACTTTAACGAAAAGTTGTCAAAAACCTGAGGGGTGTTAAGGCTCACGGTACCCCTTTTTACGTTCCTTGAGGGGTTTAGTTTCCAAAATAGTATGCCATGTGTTTTTTTTGTTGTTGTTGTTTTCTTTTGCTGTCCTGGCACCATAGGGGCTTCCTAAATGTGACATGCCCCCCAAAAACCAATTTAGAAAAAGTCACTTTCCAAAATCCCATTGTCACTCCTTCCCTTCTGAGGCCTCTACTGCGTCCGCTGAACAATTTAATCCACATATGAGGGGTTTCCTTACTCGAGAGAAATTGGGTTACAAATTTTGGGGGGATTTCTCTCCTTTTACCCCTTATAAAAATTCAAAAACTGGGTCTACAAGGACATGCGAGTCTAAAAAAAAAGATTTAGAATTTTCTCCTTCACTTTGCAGCTATTCCTGTGAAACACCTAAAGGGTTAACATACACACCATGCCTGACGAAGGGTCCGTTTCGGACCAGAAACGCATATGTGTTTGTAAAATAAAAACCATTTAAAGGAACACCAATGGATTTCAAGTCCTTCTTATATCCAGAGTACCAGCGCCAGGATCGGTTCATTTTTCTACTATTTTCCCTATTGCCTTGAGCTGGAACAGCATGAATGCTACCAGAGGACTGAGGCTGCCGGTCTGGAGACATATTGATTAAAGAACGCTATCTGAGGTGTTGCGCTCTGAGTGCAACTGAACTCAGTGAGTTTAACTTTAATTCTACTTTAAACTGAACTGTAACGTCCTTCACTAGGGGTGCAAATTCCCCTTCTCTCCTTTTTTTCGTTTTTCATATGACATATGGGGTATGTTCTTTCTCAGAAGAAATGGGGTTACATATTTTGGGGGACTATTTCTCCTATTTACCCTTGTGAAAATGAAACATTTTGGGTAACACCAGCATTTTAGTGAAAACATTAGTTTTTTTCCTTTTCCCATCCGACTTTAACAAAAATTTGTCAAAAACCTGTGGGGTGTTAAGGCTCACTATAACCCTTGTTACGTTCCATAAGGTGTGTAGTTTCCAAAATGGGGTCACATGTGGGTATTTTTTTGCGTTTATATCAGAACCGCTGTAAAATCAGCCATCCCTGTGTAAATCAGCAATTAAGGCTTCAAATGTACTCTCACTCCTAAGCCCTGTTGTGCACCCGCAGAGCATTTTACGCCCACATAATGGGTATTTTTGTACATTGCATCACAAATTTTGGGAGTCTTTTTTTTTTTTTTTTTCCCTTTCTTTTTCCCTAACTTTACCTTTTCATAAGGGGTAAAAGGAGAAAAAGCCCACCAAAATTTGTTAGGCAATTTCTCCCACGTACGGAAATATGTTGCACTAAACATTGCCTTGAAATACGACAGGGCTCCGAAGTGAGAGAGCGCCATGCGCATTTGGGGCCTAGATTAGGGATTTTCATAGGGACGGATCCGGATGTAAGAATTACGCTTGCCTCCGATACCAGGCGTTTTTAATTTTTATTGGGGAGAGGGGGGGTATAACTGTGTAGGGGTATATGTGGTGTTTTACTTTTTATTTTGTGTAGTGTTTTAGGGTACATTCACACTGTGGGGGTTTACAGAGAGTTTCCCTAGAGGGAGCATCTTCCTGTTTGGGCTTCCTGTGAGCGTTTGGTGTGCTCGACCATGAGAGTGATCCATCTGTCTCCCAGGAGCAACCTTCCTTTACCCAGAAGGAGGGTTCGTTTCCTGGTATGAGCGAGGAGTGGAGAACCCCAACACCTGCCCCCCGAAGTAGGTCCGCAGGAGGCAGGGGGAGCCAGCCACCAGTTGCAGAGGGACCAGTGTCAGAAACTGCACCAGAGGTCTCTGGGTTAAGGTGCTCTGCCAGGAGATGCAGCGATGCATCTCCATCACCTCCTGAGCCCATGTAGACGAAAATTAGCCGCAAGGCTGCTCCAACAAAAGGTACTACAGGTACTATGGACTTTGATACTCCTCCTGGAGCAAAGCCAAATGCCCATGGAGGTGTGGAGGAGGATTGGGCAATACCAAGGGCCCAGGAACCACCTATGGGTCCCGTGTGGCAGAGATACTTCAGGGATATAAAGAAGCAAGGAGCAGCTTGTATAGGCTCCAGGAGGTGGTACAGGAGGCAAAAGCCTTAATGGAAACTGCGTCAAAATGCCAGAAGGCTGAGCTGTCAGCAAGGATTAAACAGCTAAAAGCCAGCATCAACAATCTAAAGAAAAGGAAAACGTTTATTTTGGAGAACAGCGGGCCATTTAAAGAAAAGCTTCAGAATGAAGATCGCTTTGCAGAAATGGAGAGAGAGAAGCAAAGAAAGCTGAGGGGGCTTCAGCCATGGATGGAGGAGGAAGGAAACGTTGCAGAGGCCGATAATGTTGAGCCAAATCCACCCGGGGGTCTGCAACATCTGACCCCATATAGTGGGCTCCCTGCAGGGCAAGTGGCAATGTCATCTGGCCACGGCTCTGGCAGTTCGGGGTATGAGAGCAGCACCAGTCAGCAGGGAGGGGCGCTGATGGCCCAGATCTAGCTCCGGGAGTCCCCAGGTCGCCTCCAGGGCTTCACGTTTGGGAATGAGTTACCAGAGGAGGCACCTGGGCGAAGGAAAAAGAAGAAGTCAAAGAAGACCAAGCTCCAGGAGCAGGTAACATTTGTATATACCCCCCTCCCTGAGCCCCCCGGACTGGCCGCAGGGTCAGCTCACTCTGTGAACCCCATTTCGCAGCCCAGCCTGAGTTCTGCAGGAGAGTGGGGAGAGTATGGAGTGTATAGTGTGGCGGTGAGCTCCATAGCTGTTTGCAGTAACAGTGGTGGAGCAGAAAAGGTATCGGCTGTGAGGTCGGACAGAGATATTTGCCCAGGGATGGGCAGTAAAGGCTCTGGCACATTGGGCTGCTCCCTAACGGGAGAGGGGGGCAACTTTTGTGCCAGAGTCGGCTGCGGAAGCTCCGGTGGCTCTGAGCACTGGCACTGCTGTTCCTTTGGAGCAGCGGTGTCATCGTGGAGGAGCTGCCGGAGCTAAGATGTCTTCGCCTCCCAGAAAGACTGGACTTAAACCCCTATTTTGTATTGGCGCCGCTTATCCAGATCAGCGGCGCCCAGGTGCAGGAAACTCCAGTACTGATGAGGCGGAGGGTACCAGTAAAAACAGGGCTGGGGCCGCTAATAAACAGGCTAGGCAGGCTTCCCGGTCCTTGTATAAGGGACCGGTGGCCTGTCCTGTGGCAGTGGCTCCAGCTTTGGTACCCAGTGATGCTGATGGTACAATATATCTGCACCAGAACGCATCGGTCCAGCCAGGATGAATAAGAAGGTTAATGTTGGAGTGAATGAAGGAGTGGATGTGCTGGAAAATTGAACTGTTGATAAATATCTGTCTGGGACTTTGAATGGTGGTATGGGCTGTAGCACGGGTGGAGGTATGGGGGGCACATCAGCTAAAACAGGTAGAAATGGTATGAGTATGGATTATGTGGAGGAGGGTGGTGAAGGGGCACAGATTAGTGGTGGGGATGTAGGGCCTGGTTCAGTTGCACCCCCAGCGGTGGCAGCACCAGTACGCAGCTACTCGAAGGGGGGCACCTTCCTCGTCCTCTGGCTCTGGGGAGAGCAATTTGCAGCAGCGTCTCCTGGGGGCCTTAAGGAGAGGGGAGAGATCAATCAATGTAGAGGGTAGGGAGGTTGATCTATCCTTTTTGATAGAAAGACATAATCTTTCGGCCTTTCGAGAGGAAAGAGGGGGGAATACTGTGTGGTCCCTCCCGACAGCTGGGCCAGGTGGTCTTCGAAGGAATGTGGTCCGGCTGAGGTGGAGAGGCAGTGATACATGTCCTCCAAGATCCTAAGTTGTTGAGCTTCTGCTGAAGTTGGGCTTTAAGGCAGCTGACAGCTATGCCTTGATACATCCTTATGGTACCCCTAAGTTCGATATCAGCTTTGTTCGGCCGGAGGGGCTTGAGCTCTTCTGGTCGAATTATGAGCTGGTAAAGAATGAGCCCGGGTGGTGAGACTTTGCCGTTCAGGCGGTGTCTCGCCAAAACAATGTCAAGAAAGTGACCGTTTTAACCCGTAAGGAATCACTCTCTTGTATTGACATCATGACGTGGCTAGGTCGGTATGGAGAGGTGGTGGAGGTCCCAAAAAAGAACAGGGATGAATATGGCATCTGGTCAGGGGCCTGGACGTTTCATGGTCAAGCTTAGGCGTTCAGGAAACACCGTTACCCATATACCATCTGCGACCTTCCTCGGAAGAGATCGTATCCAGATCTTCTACCAGGGTCAGCCGAAGCTCTGTCACAGATGTGGTGACCCCACACATTTTAGTGTCAGTTGCACTGTGCAGAAGTGCACTCTGTGTGGGGAAATAGGTCATCTTGCTGCATCTTGTGCGGAGATTAGGTGTCACCTGTGTGGTGACTTAGGTGACCCATTCAGTCGCTGCCCTCATTCCTTTGTCAACGCGGTTGTTGCCCCAGTGGGAGTAAGCCATGAGGTGGATTCTGCTGGGGGGACGGCTGGCGGGGATGAAGGGGTGCAGGGGCCAGGGAAGAAAAGTAATCAGAAGACGCCTGCCCAACTGAGGCGTCTCAAGAAGCGTCAAAGGGATAGGGAGGTTCGGGAGTCACAGGAGCATCGGCCAACTGAGGTGACTTCTGATCCTGTCCCTGCAACCAGTCTTACTGCTGAGGCCCTGGGGGATAGTGAACTGGATGAGGAGTTTGGGAGGATCCACAAAGAGGAAGATGCTGTCTCCTCGCTGTCCTCCCATGGTGAGAGCATGAACGAGGACAGTGGGAGATGGGCAGAAACAAAGCAGGGTACTCGGAGGAATAAGAAAAAGGGTGATTTAAGATCTTCTCCCACCCGCCAGATGCCAAAGGAAGGTACAACTGACCCCCCTCTGATTGGTCTCTCCAACAGGTTCCAAGCCCTCAGCAACATTTCATCTTCGGAAGAGGAGGCTGGGGTTTGAGGGACTGGATGTTGCGGTGGGGCCCACAGGAGACGCTGAGTCCTCTCTCCCTGGGGAACCTATGTCTTCAGAGGGGGGGGGGGGGACTCGCCCGGAGTCAGGGGACGAGGAAAATGTAAATAAAGAGAAAATGGACATATCCATCTCACTAAAAAGGGGTAAACCATCATCTGATGAGGAGGGTGGTGGGGTGGATGGGAAGGATGGTGGGGAAAAAGAAAGCTGTCTAACTCAATCACCCCCGATGGCGGCACCCTCTCTGTTGACTCTGGCATCCATTAACGTTGCCAGCATTAAGTCAGATATGGCTCAATTTGCGGCCTATGATTTTTTTGCCCATATTAATGCTGATATTTTATTTTTGCCGTAGACCAGGTTTACAGACATGTCATCTATATATATGGCTAAAAGAGAGTGGAGGAATGGGCCCTCCTACTGGTCTCTTGAGGCAGAGCCATATAGCGGCATGGCAGTCCTTTTTTACCACAGCGATAGAATGCCGACGGGTTAGCGATTTAGAAATGCAAGATCTTAGATGTCCTAATGAAGGGACAAGAACTTCGCCTTATTAACATCTACGGCCCACAGTCTAAGTGGGACCAGAAGTGTCTCTTTATGAGGATCAAGCCCTATCTTTTTACAAGTCGGCAGGTGGTCTTTGGAGGGGGACTTTAATGCTGTCACGAGGCCCCAAGATAGGGGAGGTTCCAGAGACAAGCTGACTTATGATGGCGTCACCCTTAATAGCATAGCGAGTGAAGCTCGCCTGGTGGATGTCCACATCCGGCACACCCCAGGCCACGTGGGATTCACCTATCATAGGGGTAGTTGTAGGTCCAAAATAGACAGGTTTTATTTAAAGGAGGAAGCTGTCCCTTCAGCAGTGTCTGTTGTTGAGGTGGAGTTCTCCAACCACTGTTTAATTTTGTTTTCTCTGAATGTTACAGAGACCCCCCGGATGGGCAGAGGCTATTGGAAGCTCAATTCGTCTCTCTTGGAAGAAGCGGAGATAAGACAGTCCTTTGAGGATTTTCTTCAGAGCCAGGTACCATTGCTGGGCCTTTGTAGCAGTAAGTCAGAGTGGTGGGAGATCTTCAAAAAAAGGGTTGCGAGATTCTTCCGCCAGCTTTCAGGCCTCAGAAGCCTGAACAGGTACCGTTTGTACCAGGGCCTGAGGAAGAAACTTGAGCATCTTGTCTCGACTGGAGGTAGCCGAGAGGATATCTCCAGAGTGAAGTCCTTGCTGATGAAGTGCCAGTATGACAGACACGCATCTTTGGTTTTTGAGAGGGATTACGGGAAGTACTGCTTGCCCGACCCTTACAGAAACTGCAAGATGTCAGTGAATAGTAATGTAGTCTCAGGACTGATTGATAGTACGGGATCCTTGAAAAGGTCCAGATCAGGGATCCTGGAGGTCGTCAGATCCTTTTACTCGCACCTCTTGAGAAGGAAGGATCTAGATCGAGATAAGATATCAGCTTTCTTGGCTGAAGACGTCCCTGAACCAGGAGTAGACCATCCTCTCTTGACGTTTTGACAGAGATGATCCGGGAAGAGGAAGTCAAAATGGCTATTGATGGGCTTGCCCTCAAGAAGTCACCCGGTCCAAATGGCTTAACATCTGAGTTCTATAAGACCTTTAAGGACACTTTGTTTCCCCTGTTGACCGCTGTATTTAATGAGTGTCTATCCTCAGGCACGCTGCCGAAGGAGGTTAGCGCTGATCATCCTGTCAAAGGGTAAGGACCCATCCCACATTGAGAATTGGTGTCCCATAGCACTTCTCAATGCAGACAGAAAGATTCTGGCAAAAGTGCTGTTTAACCGGGTGGTGAAGTTTGCACCCCGACTCCTTTCGGGGGCTCAGCATTGCTCTGTTCCGGGCCGCAGTACATTTAGTGCTATGCTCAGTGTCCGAGAGGCTGTGGAGCAGGGTAGGGCTGGCCACTGGAAGAGGTACTTGCTGTCCTTGGATCAGGCAAAAGAGTTTGATCGGGTTAACCATGAGTACCTCTGGTCTGTTCTTATGGATTGGCTTAAGACGCTGTATGTTGGGACAGAGAGTTTCCCACTTGTGAATGGTTGGATTGGCCGCTCTTTTGAGGTTGGGTCTGGTGTCCGTCAGGGTTGTCCTTTGAGCCCTTTGCTGTACGTTTTTGCAATTGATCCTTTCCTTAAAAGGATTGATTTTGGACCATTGGCGGGGGTGAGAATGGACCTGGCGGTACCGGTTTCGGCTCTGAGGGCAGTGACGTATGCTGATGATGTCACCGTGTTTGTCTCCTCACAAGAGGAGGGCCGATGGGTGATGTCAGAGGTGGACCGCTACTCGGAGGCATCTGGGTCCAAGATCAACCGGGATAAGTGTGAGAGTCTCTGGCTGGAAGGGGGAGATCCTGGTTTTGATCTCCCGGACTCCCTTCCAGAGCCCCAGGAATCTGCAAAAGTCCTCGGCATCGAATTTGGCCAAGGGGATTACCCCAAAGAGAACTGGGACAGCGGGCTTAAGATCGCCGCACAGAAAGTGGATCAGTGGAAGGGTTGGTCTTTGACCCTCCGGGAAAGGGGTAACCTGATCAAAACATTCCTGCTCCCTTTGTTGATATATCTGGGCAGTGTATGCATGTTGCCAGAACCTCTCTGGACCCGGGTCTGAAGTGTGTTCTTCCAAATGTTATGGGGGAATAGACTGAACCTAGTGAAGAGGGAGGTTACTTACCATACGAGGAGCCAAGGGGGGTTGTGTATGGTCAACCCTGTGGTATTCCTAGTGAATACCTTTCTTAAGACCAATATTGCAAACCTCTGGAAAGAGATGGCTCCTCTGTGGGTATCCTCCTGTAGGGGATCGTTTCGGCCTTTCTTCCAGGAATGGGAGACAGGAGGGCAAGTGAAGGATCTTCGCACACCACATGGGCATCTCCCGGCTTATGCTACCCCGGTTCTGAAGGTTATTCGTCGATGGGGTCTGGGGATGTGGGAGATTAGGACTCTGTCGAGGAAATTTCCTGACAAGAGGGTTCTGTCTTCTCATTTCCAGAGGCCATTGGCGCTCAAGGATTGCCCAAGTCGGGATCTGGAGGTTGGCTTAGGGCTTTTGAATTCTGTACCCTTGAAGTTTTGGGACTTGACTTGGCACTACTTCCATAGGAAACTGTGTGTGAGGGACAATCTGAAGTGCAGGAGCTCTGAGGACCGGGGATGTCCCCGCAAAGAGTGTGGAGGCATGCTGGAAAGCATGGAGCATTTTCTGCTTCATTGTCCCTTTAACACAGAGGTTTACAACAGGGTGGGCGCTTCCATTGTTTGGCCTAGGCTGGCCAGTCTCTCCTACGCGGAATGGGCCTATGGGGCATTCAGAAACCTTGGAAGCTGGGACCGATGCACTTTATTCCTAGTCAGCTCATTGGTCAGGTACTACACTTGGAATGCATGGTGTTTAGTGTCGACGCAGCAAAAAATCCTCCCTGTGGATGAGGTGGTTAGGAACATTCTCTGTGACCTGGTGAAGGTGTGTTCTCTGGAGTACGAGAGGCTGGGTGCTGGCAGGGCTTCTCGTCTATGGAAGGGCTCTGCCTTTAAAATGCCTTAGCCTGTTGTCTCCCCCTGGTGGTGGGCTGATGCTGGCACATTAGTCTTTTTGTTTTGTGCTGTAGATGTATGGTAATATAGGGCTTGCTGGCACTGAACTTGAGCTTTAGGGGTTTATGTAGGTGAAAAGCCTCTTTGTTGTTTGTTTTAGTGTTATAGGCATTTGTTATGGTATTTATTGTTGTAATGTATACTTATGTACTGTATATATGGTTAGTCTGTATTTTATGTACCGTATATATTGTATATATTGTGTGACGCCACCTGGGGTTTGGGTTTAGTTTAGGTTGGGTGGTGGGTTAAAAGGGGGGATGGGGTTTCTAAGGGACTTTTATTTATATATATATATATATATATATATATATATATATATACAGAAAATCCTGGACTGGTTCATGGACGTCTGGTAACATGTACTGGGGGCATGGGATGCGGGACCAGTTCAGGGCCAAAAAAATAAAGTTTGTGTTGGTTTGTATTATTTTTGTATGTATTATTGTTGTTGTTGTTGTTATTATTCATTTTGGTATTAGGTTTTGCTTAATTATTTGTTTTTTGTTATTGCAACTGGGCCAGGGAATACACATTTAATAGTAGTGTATATAGTTTATTAGTATGTTATTGGGTATTATAGGAAAATGTCTTGTAAATATTGTATATATTCGTTTGTGTGGAGGAATGAGTGTGGGGTGGACCGGTGTTGTATTTTATGCTATGGTGTTGGTTTTATGATTCATTATATTGATATGTTCTGTCAGATATGATATGTTTATGTTTTGTACTTCTTTATTGTTATGTTTAAAATTGTTATAAAAGATTTACAGAGAGTTTCCCACTGGGAGTTTGAGCTGCAGCAGAAAATTTGCTGCATCTCAAACTTGCAGCAAGAAACTCACTGTAAATTCTCGCTGAGGTTGGGTGAAGGTGGGTGCAAACCCCCACTTGTTGCAAAACTACAACTCCCAGCATGTCCTTTGGCTGTCCGTGCATGCTGGGGTTTATAGTTATGCAACAGCTGGAGGCACACTGGTTGTAAAACACTGAGTTTGTTACTTAACTCAGTGTTTTGGAACCAGTTTGCCTCCAGCTTTTGCAAAACTACAACTCCCAGCATGTACGGTCTATCAGTGCATGCTGAGAGCTGTAGTTTGCCACAGCTGGAGGCACACTGCTTGAGAAAAACTGAGTTTGGTAACAAACAGGTTTTGCGTAAGCTACAACTCTCAGTATGCAGTGACAGCCAAAGGGCATGCTGGGACTTGTAGTTTTGCAATAGCTGGAAGCATACTACTAAACTCCCAGCATGCCCTTTGGCTGTCAGTGCATGCAGGGGGTTGTAGTTATGAAACAGCTGGAGGCACACTTTTTCATAGAAAAAATGTGCCTCCAGCTGTTACAAAACTAGAACCCCCAGCATTCACAAACTACCAAAGGGCATGCTGGGAGTTGTAGTTGTGCCTTCTGCTGTTGCATAACAACTACTCCCAGCATGCCCTTTTGTGCATGCTGGGAGTTGTTGCTAAGCAATAACAAGAGGCCAGCCTTACCTTATGCTGCTGCGCACGCCGGATCCTCCTGCCTGCCACCGCCACTGACTCCGCTCCTGGGGCCCCCGATCCCGCCACCGATAGTGGGGATCGGGGGCCCCCACTTCAGGTACTAACTCCATGCCACCCGCTCTCACCCTCCGGAATAGGGGCGGAGCTGGAGTCCTGATTTGTTGCCCGGTAACGGCTGACGAAACAGGGCGATCGTGAGGTGACACCAGTGCCACCTCACTCCTGCTAAAGGGTGATAGGTGCCTTTTCGGACAGCACATATCACCCTTTTTTTCCCGGGTCACCGGTAGGGATTGACTGATTATCGGTTAGGCCAATATTATCGGCCAATGTTCACGATTTTGGACGTTAACGGTATCGGCAATTACCTTGCCGATAATCTGATAATGGCCCCCCACCGCACCACACCCCCCACCGCACCCGGCCACCGCACCTCACCCCCCCTCCCTGGCCCGAGACCGCCGCCACCGCTGCCCCATTGACTCCCCCATCCCTCGTTTTATAATTACCTGTTCCCGGGGCCCAGGGTCCGGCTACTTCTGGCTCCTGCGGCGTCCTGTGTTACGCAGTGCGCTGCGCAATGACGAGTGACCTCCTCAACACGACATCACCGTCAGTGTGCACAGTGACAACGCAGGATACCGCCGGAGCCAGAAGTAGCGCGGACCCCGGGCCCCGGGAACAGGTAATTATAAAACCGGGGATGGGGGAGGCAATGGGGCAGCGGCGGTGGTTGGACTAAGGACAGGCAGGGGGAGAGAAGCGTGCGGCGGCAGTCTCTGGCACCGCAAATGCCGCTGCAGTTCATTGATTTAAAGCGCCCGCTTTAAATCAGTGTTCTACAGTGATCTGCAGCGGTGTCACCAGGGTGGGGTGGGGTTTTGGGGGGTGGGTGAAGCTGGAGAAATAGCCGATAACTGAATATCCAGAATATCGGCTTTTCAGAATATCGGCTTTAAGTTATCGGCTATCGGCCTTAACCTCCACAGATTATCGGTATTAGCCCTAAAAAATCTATATCGGTCGATCCCGAGTCACCCGGGACCCAATTGACCCAGAATCTCCCATCTGAATTGATCGCCGACATGGGGTGCCCCCCCCCCTGGTATTGTCACAGGACATTAATTTCAGCAGGCATCCCGGTCCGGTCACCTCCCGGCGAGCGGCGGAACCTGTATACCCACGGGCTTACAGCTATGTCCTGGGCCCTTTTTAAAGGGGTAGTCCAGTGGTGAAAAACTTATCCCATATCCTTAGGACAGGGGATAAGTTTCAGGTCACAGGGGTCCAACCGATGGGGCCCCCCGCGATCTCTCTGTACGGGGCCAGGCTTGCTTTCCAGATAGCGCGTGTTGACCACCGCACGAAGCCGCGGCCGACACGCCCCCTCAATAAAACTCTACCATAGAGTTGTATTGAGGGGGCATGTCAGCCACCGCTTTGTGCGGTGGTCAACATGCCCTCTTCCCACGGGCCCCGTACAGGAGATCACGGGGGGCCCCAGCGGTCAGACCCCCGCACTCTGAAACTTATCCCCTATCCTTAGGATAGGGGATAAGTTTTTTACCACTGGATATCTCCTTTTAACCCCTTAAGGACACATGACGTACTGGAACGTCATGTGTCCACTCCCGATCTATAACGCGGGGCCACGGCGTGGCCCCGCGTCATAGCGGTTCGGGCCCGGCCTCTAACAACGGCCAGGACCCGTGGCTAATAGCGCGCGGCATTGATCGCTGTGCCGCGCGCTATTAACCCTTTAGACGCGGCGTTCAAAGTTGAACGCCGCGTCTAAAGTGAAACCGAAAGCATGCCGGCTAGCTCAGTGGGCTGTTCGGGATAGCCGCGGTGAAATCGCGGCATCCCGAACAGCTGACAGGACAGCGGGAGGGCCCCTACCTGCCTCCTCGCTGTCCGATCGCCGAATGACAGCTCAGTGCCTGAGATCCAGGCATGAGCAGTCATGCGGCAGAATCATCGATCACTGGTTTCTTATGAGAAACCAGTGATCAATGTAAAAGATCAGTGTGTGCAGTGTTATAGGTCCCTATGGGACCTATAACACTGCAAAAAAAAAGTGCAAAAAAAAAGTGAATAAACATCATTTAACCCCTTCCCTATTAAAAGTTTGAATCACCCCCCTTTTCCCATAAAAGAAAAAACACAGTGTAAATAAAAATAAAAATAAACATAAATGGTATCGCCGCGTGCGGAAATGTCCGAATTATAAAAATATATCGTTAATTAAACCGCACGGTCAATGGCGTGCGCGCAAAAAAATTCCAAAGTCCAAAATAGTGCATTTTTGGTCACTTTTTATATCATGAAAAAATGAATAAAAAGCGATCAATAAGTCCTATCAATGCAAAAATGGTACCGTTAAAAACTTCAGATCACGGCGCAAAAAATGAGCCCTCATACCGCCCCATACACGGAAAAATAAAAAAGTTATAGGGGTCAGAAGATGACAATTTTAAACGTATTAATTTTCCTGCATGTAGTTATGATTTTTTCCAGAAGTCCGACAAAATCAAACCTATATAAGTAGGGTATCATTTTAATCGTATGGACCTACAGAATACATATCAGGTGTCATTTTTACCGAAAAATGTACTATGTAGAAACGGAAGCCCCCAAAAGTTACAAAACAGCGTTTTTTTTTAAATTTTGTCGCACAATGATTTTTTTTCCCGCTTCACCATAGATTTTTGGGCAAAATGACTGACGTCATTACAAAGTAGAATTGGTGGCGCAAAAAATAAGCCATCATATGGATTTTTAGGTGTAAATTTGAAAGAGTTATGATTTTTTAAAGGCAAGGAGCAAAAAACGAAAATGCAAAAACGGAAAAACCTCCGGTCCTTAAGGGGTTAAGGATCGGGGATGCAGGGCGTATGCATACGCCCTGCATCCCCAGGAGGTAATGCAGCTTTCTGGTAATGCAGCTTTCCGGACGGGTGGCCTGAGTGATGCGTCTCTCATTATCTGAAGCATGGTAGAATCTGTGGAAGACGTGCATACATTACAAGCTGACTTTGGCAAATAAGGATAAATGTAAAGTTATGCATTTTATAAAAAATAAAAATAGACAAAGGGGCACAAGCCATCTTTGCCAAAGAGAGAGAGCAAGGTCAGCACTGTGGATAAATGGGTGCTCCTGGATCTGGTAATGTAGATAAACATAGAAGAAATCCTGGAACTCTGCGATTTCTTCCATGTTTCTTTACCATAAGAACTGTACATTTATAGAAGAGTTTATGTATCTGGTCACAGCAAGAATGATTGAGGGCTTTAATACAGGGCTAGATATATTCTTAGGACAAAATAACATTAATGCATATACAGAAATATAGAATTAAATCCTCTCTCCTTCATCCACCCGTACCCCTTATTTTTTACCTCTCTGCTTGAATATGATGGATGTTAACCCCTTAACGACCACGGACGTAAATGTACGTCCTGGTTTGGCGGGACTTCCCGCACCAGGACGTACATTTACGTCCTGTGTATGACCGCGAGCATCAGAAGGGTGCTCGCGTCATACACGGAAGGTTCCGGCTGCTAGCAGCAGCCGGGGACTCGCCCGTAATGGCCGACATCTGCGATCGCGTGGATGTCTGCCATTAACCCCTCAGATGCCGTGATCAATACAGATCACGGCATCTACGGCATTGCGGCACTTTGATTGGACGATCGGATCGCCCGCTGCGCTGCCACCTGGCTCCGGCCGTCTCCCGGGGTCTTCTGCTCTGGACTGCTATCGAGCAGACCAGAGCAGAAGATCACCGATAATACTGAGCAGTGCTGTGTCCTATGCATAGCAGTGCACAGTATTAGCAATCAAAGGATTGCTATAAATAGTCCCCTATGGGGACATAAAAAGTGTAAAATAAAAGTTGAAAAATTAAAAAAATAAATAAAAAGTGAAAAATCCCCTCCTCCAATAAAAATGAAAATTGTCAGTTTTTCCCATTTTACCCCAAAAAAGTTTTATATATATGCAAATGTAGTATCTAAAAAAGTACAGATGACGGCGCAAAAAATGAGGCCTCATACCGCCCTATATACAGAAAAATGAAAAAGTTATAGGTGGTCAAAATAGGGCAATTTTAGATTACTGATTTTGTAGAAAAAGGTTTTAGATTTTTTTTAAGCAGTACAAAAATATAAAAGTATCTAGCCATGGGTATCATTTTAATCGTATTGACCCACAGAATAAAGAAAACATGTCATTTTTACCATAAAGTGTACAGTGTGAAAACAAAACCCTCCAAAATGTGCAAAATTTAGTTTTTCATTAAAATTTTCTCCCTAAATTTTTTTTTGGGGTTCGCCGTACATTTTATGGTAAAATGAGAGGTTTCATTACAAAGTACAATTGGTCACGCAAAAAACAAGCCCTTATATGGGTCTTTAGATGGAAATATAAGAGAGTTATGGATTTTAGAAGGCGAGGAGGAAAAAACGAAAACGCAAAAATAAAATTGGCCTGGTCCTTAAGGTGAAAATGGGCTTCGATTAAGCTAAGCTACTTCATCTAGTTTCGATTTGCCCTTTGACTTTTTTATTTATTTGGTGGGGGTTCAGGATTGTATTATTAGACACTATTTTGCTGCTTTTAAAAAATACCATTTTTGGGGACATTTTATGTCCCTAAGTTCATTCCAAATTAAAAGGGTTGTCCAAAATTAGAAAAACCCTCCCCTTTTTTGTGCAAAAACAGCACCATGCTTGTTTACAGGTTTTGTGTAGTATTGCATTTCAGCTCCTTTAAAGTAAATATGAGCTGCAGTACCACACACAACCTGTGGACAAGAATAGGGCTGGTTTTGCAAAAAAGAAGGAAGGGTTTTCTAATACTGGATCCCTTCTTTAACCCCTTAACCATGCAGGGCGTAAATGTGTACGTCCTGGTGCGGTGGTACTTAACGCACCAGGATTTACATTTACATCTTATACATTACTGTGAGCATCGGGGCAATGCTCTGGTCATGTGCGGCAGGTCCCGGCTGCTGATAGAAGCCATTGACCTGCCAGTAATGGCCAACATTGGCGATCGTGTGGATGTCCGCCATTAACCCCTCAGATGCCGTGATCAATATGCCACGGAGATCCGATCATCCAGAACAGCAGACGGAGGTCCCCTCACCTGCCTCCGCTGCCTTCCACGGGTCTTCTGCCCTGGTCTGAGATCCCTATGCAATCCCTAATTTAGTCCTCAAATGGAGCATGGAGCTCTCTCACTTCGAAGCCCTGTCGTATTTCAAGGAAACAGTTTAGGGCCACATATGGGATATTTCTCGGGAAAAATTGCACTACAAAAATGAAAAGGAAAAGTTGGGGGCTACACCAGCTTGTTAGTGTAAAAAAATAAAAAAAAATTTACACTAACATGCTGGTGTTGCCCCATACTTTTTATTTTCACAAGCGTTAAAAGGAAATAAAGACCACCAAAATTTGTAACGCAATTTCTCCTGAGTACGGAAGTACCCCATATGTGGGCGTAAAATGCTCTGCGGACACACAACAAGGCTCAGGAGTGAGAGTGCACTATGTACACTTGAGGCCTAAATTGGTGATTTGCACAGGGGTGGCTGATTTTACAGCGGTTCTGACATAAACGCAAAAAAAGAAATACCCACATGTGACCCCATTTTGGAAACTACACACCTCGCGAAACGTAACAAGGGGTATAGTGAGCCTTAACACCCCACAGGTGTTTAATGAAAATTCTTCAAAGTTGCATGTAAAAAATAAAAAAAAATTTCACTAAAATGCTGGTGTTACCCTAAATTTTTCATTTTTCACAAGGGAAAATAGGAAAAAAAGCCCCCCAAAATTTGTAACCCCATTTCTTCTGAGTAAGAACATACCCCATATGTGGATGTAAAGTGCTCTGCGGGCGAACTACAATGCTCAGAAGGGAAGGAGCACCATTGGGTTTTTGAAGAGAAAATTTGTCCAGAATTGAAGGCCATGTGTGCTTACAAAGCCCCCATTGTGCCAGAACAATGGACCCCCCTCACATGTGATCCCATTTTGGAAACTGCACCCCTCATGTAATGTAATAAGGGGTACAGTGAGCACTTACACAGGTGTCTGAGAGATTTTTGGAACAGTGGTCCGTGAAAATGAAAAATGTCATTTTTCATTTGCACAGCCCACTGTTCCAAAGATCTGTCAAACGCCAGTGGGGTGTAAATACTCACTGCACCCTTTATTAAATTCTTTCAGGGGAGTAGTTTCCAAAATAGGGTCACATGTAGGGGGGTCCACTGTTCTGGCAGCACGGGGGGCTTTGTAAATGCACATGGCCCCTGACTTCCCAAAAGCTCAATGGCGCTCCTTCTCTTCTGAGCATTGTAGTGCGCCAGCAGAGCACTTGACGTCCACAGATGGGGTACAAATTTTGGAGGGCATTTTGTCCTATTATCCCTTGTAAAAAAAAAAATTTGAGGGAAAACTAGCATTTTAGTGAAAAAAATAAAATAAATCATTTACACATCCAACTTTAACAAAAAGTCGTCAAACACCTGTGGACCCCATGTGTTTTTTTTTTTTGCTGTTCTGGCACCATAGGGGCTTCTGTAATGTGACATGCCCCCCCAAAAACCATTACAGCAAAATTTGTTTTTCAAAAGCCAAATGTGACTCCTTCTCTTCTGAGCATTGTAGTTTGCCCGCAAAGCATTTTACGTCCTAACATGGGGTATGTCCATACTCAGAAGAGATGGGGTTACCAATTTTGGGGGGTATTTTGTCCTATTATCCTTTGTAAAAATTTTAAATTTGAGGGAAAAGTAGCATTTTAGTGAAAAAATAAATCATTTACACATCCAACTTTAACGAAAAGTCGTCAAACACCTGTGGGGTGTTAAGGCTCACTGGACCCCTTGTTACGTGCCTTTAGGGGTGTAGTATCCAAAATAGTATGCCATGTGTTTTTTTGTTTTTGTTTTTGTTTTGCTGTTCTGGCACCATAGGGGCTTCCTAAATGTGACATTCCCCCCAAAAACCATTTCAGAAAAACTCACTCTCCAAAATCCCACTGTCGCTCCTTCCCTTCTGAGCCCTCTACTGCGCCAGCTGAACACTTGACATACACGTATGAGGTTTTTTCTTACTCGAGAGAAATTGGGTTACACATTTTAGGAAGATTTCTCTCCTTTTACCGTTTGTAAAAATTCAATAACTGGGTCTACAAGAACATGCCATTGTAAAAAAATGAAGACCTAAAGGGTTAACAAACCTTTTGAATGTCATTTTGAATACTTTGAGGGGTGCAGTTTTTATAATGGGGTCATTTGTGGGGTATTTCTAATATGAAGGCCCTTCAAATCCACTTCAAAACAGAACTGGTTCCTGAAAAATTTCGATTTTGAAAATGTTGTGAAAAATTGGAAAATTGCTGCTATACTTTGAAGCCCTCTGACGTCTTCCAAAAGTAAAAACATGTCAACTTTATGATGGAAACATAAAATAGACATATTGTATATGTGAATCAATATGTAATTTATTTGGAATATTCATTTTCCCTATAAGCAGAGAGCTTCAAAGTAAAAAAAAAAAAAAATGCAAAATGGTGAAAAATTCCCAAATTTTATGAAAAAATTTAACAAGAAATTATGCAAGTATCGACAAAATTTTACCACTAACAAAGTAAAATATGTCACGAAAAAACATTCTCGAAATCAGAATGAAAGGTAAAAGCATCCCAGAGTTATTAATATGCTTAAAGTGATAGTGGTCAGATGTGCAAAAAATGGCCAGGTCCTACACTGATAAAAATTAAAATTGTCCCATTATCCCCATTTAACCCCGATAAAGTATAAAGTAAAAAAATAATAAAAAAATGTAATAAAGAAACATGTTTGGTATCGCCTCATGCGTTAATATCTGGACTATTAAAATACAATGTTAATTATACCGGACCGTACGGTAATTATACCGTAATTATACCGTACGGTGAACGGCGCGAACGTAAAAAAAAAAATCCTAAATTGCAGTGTGTATGTGTGTGTGTGTGTGTGTATATATATATATATATATATATATATATATATATAGATATATTAATTTTTTATTTTTTTTTCAAAAAAATGTATTCAAAGTTTTATATAAGCAAATATGGTATCAACAAAAAGTATAGATCACGGCGCAAAAAATGAGCCCTCATACCGCCGCTTATACGGAAAGAGTTATAGGTCGGTAAAATAGAGGGATTCGAAACGTACTAATTTGGTTAAAACGTTTGCAATTGTTTTTTTTAAGTGCAACAGTAATAGAATAGTATGTAATAATGGATATCATTTTAATCGTATTGACCCAAAGAATGAAGAACACATGTCACTTTTACCTTAAATTGTACGGCGTGAAAACGAAACCTTCCAAAATTTGCAAAATTGCGGTTTTCTCTTTAATTTCCCCACACAAATAGTATTTTTTGGTTGCGTCATACATTTTATGGTAAAGTGAGTGATGGCATTACAACGGACAACTGGGCTCGCAAAAAACAAGCCCTCATACTGTTAAGGATGCCTTGCAGTGAGGCCTTAAACTGTGAGTGACTACCGCTGTGCTATTTTGCTGAGTGTCGACATATGCAAATTTACACCAGACAATGGTGGTATATATTCCCTTCTCAGCACTCCCAAGGAGCTCTGTCGAGTCTTTATTAGAGAATCACATTCGTTTTTTCAGTTGACAAAAAGGGGAGGGTAAAACTATTGCATCCATCATCTTTTTATATGCTGATTGGTCATTTGAGCATGGCGTAGCATAAGTCAACTCCTCTATCTTGAGCAGGGGTCTCAAACTCCCGGCCCACGGGCCATTTGCGCTCCCCGGAACGAAAGTTTGTGGCCCGCACCAGGTATGTGTAATTTGTATTGCCTGAAGCCCGGGACATGCAGTTCCGGATGCTGGGCAGGTAACGTCTTCAGGCATTTAGCCCTGCTTCGGGCAAGCAACGCTAAATGCCGGAAGGCTTCACTTACCCCGCCCTCCTCCTCTGCCTCTCCGGTTGGCCGGCCGGCCCGAGTCTGATGAGGGACGTCGCGCATGTGACGTCCCTCCGTAGACCCACACAGGAGGACGCCAGTGACGTCACTCGTCAGGCTGCCGCCGGAGAAGCGCAGCGCAGCACAGGTAAGTGTGTCTATGTGTGTGTGTGTGTGTCTGTCTGTCTATGTGTGTGTGCATGTGTGGGTTTGTGTCTGTCTGTCTGTGTGTGTCTGAGAGTTGGGGGGGAACGACAATGCTACCTAATGTGGGGAACCTGCTTCAACCTAATGTGGGGAACCTGCTTCTACCTAATGTGGGGAACCTGCTTCTAGCTAATATGGGGAACCTGCTACTACCTAATGTGGGGAACCTGCTACTACCTCATGTGGGGAACCTGCTACTACCTAATGTGGGGAACCTGCTACTACGTAATGTGGGGAACCTGCTACTACCTACCTAATGTGGGGAACCTGCTACTACCTACCTAATGTGGGGAACCTGCTGCTACCTAACTAATGTGGGGAACCTGCTACTACCTACCTAATGTGGGGAACCTGCTACTACCTACCTAATGTAGGGAACCTGCTTCTAACTACCTAATGTGGAGAACCTGCTTCTACCTACCTAATGTGGGGAACCTGCTACTACCTACCTAATGTGGGGAACCTGCTACTACCTACCTAATGTGGGGAACCTGCTACTATCTAATGTGGGGAACCCCCAGAAGTAACACCCCCATCATCCGTCAACTCATGCTATTCCTCACATTAGGTAGTAACAGGTTCCCCACATTAGGTAGTAGCAGGTTCCCCACTTTTGGCAAAAGCAGGTTTCCCACATTAGGTAGAAGCAGGTTCCCCACATTAGGTAGTAGCAGGTTCCCCACATTAGGTAGTAGCAGGTTCCCCATGTTGGGTAGTAGCAGGTTCCCCACATTAGGTAGCATTGTCGTCCCCCCGTCTCCCCCCCCGACTCTCTCTCACACACACACACACACACACAGACAGACACCCACACATGCACACACACATAGACCGAGACACACACACACACACATAGACACACTTACCTGTCCTGCGCTGCACTTCTCCTATCCAGACTCAGGCCGGCTGGCTAACTGGAGACGCGGAGGAGGAGGGCGGGTTAAGTGAAGCCTTCCAGCATTTAGCGCTGCTTGCCCGAAGCAGGGCTAAATGCCTGAAGAAATTACCTGCCCAGCGTCCGGAACTGCATGTCCCGGGCATCGGGCAATACAAATTACACATACCTGGTGCAGGCCACAAACTTTTGTTTCGGGGACGCAAATGGCCCGCGGGTCGGGAGTTTGAGACCACTGCCCTTAACAATTACAGGCGTAAATGTACGCCGTGGTTTGGCGGTACTTCGCACACCAGGACGTACATTTATGTCCTGTGTATGACCACGAGCATCGGAGTGGTGCTCTTGTCATACACGGCAGGTTCTGGCTGCTATCAGCTGCCGGGGACCCGCCCAAAATGGCCAACATCCGCGATCGCACGGATGTCCGCCATTAACCCCTCAGATGCCGTGATCAATACATCTGCAGGAATGTGCATGATAAAATAGATGATTGGATCGCCCGCAGCGCTGCCGCGGCAATCCGATCATCTGTAATGGTGGACGGAGGTCCCCTCACCTGCCTCCGTCCGTCTCTCGGCGTCTCCTGCTCTGGTCTGAGATCGAGCAGACCAGAGCAGGAGATAGCCGATAATACTGATCAGTGCCATGTCATATGCATAGCACTGAACACTATTAGCAATCAAATGATTGCTATAGATAGTCCCCTATGGGGACATAAAAAGTGTATTAAAAAATGTAAAAATAAAAAGTAAAAAAAAAGTGAAAAATCCCCTCCCCCAATAAAAATGAAAATTGTCTGTTTTTCCCATTTTACCCCCAAAAAGTGTAAACATTCTTTTTAATAAACATATTTGGTATGGCCGCGTGCATAAATGTCCGAACTATCAAAATATAATGTTATTGATCCCGTACGGTGAACGGCGTAAATGTAAAAAATTTAAGTCCAAAAATGCTGCTTTTTTTGTCACATTTTATTAAAAGAAAAATGTAATAAAAAATGATCTAAAAGTTTTATATATGCTAATGTGGTATCAATAAAAAGTACTTTTATATTTTTGTATCTAGCCATGGGTATCATTTTAATCGTATTGACCCACAGAATAAAGAACACATGTCAAAATGTACAGTGTGAAAACGAAGCCTTTGGCTGTCTGAGCATGCTGGGAATTGTAGTTTTGCAACATCTGGAGGGCCACAGTTTGGAGACCACTGTCCTTCCAGATGTTGCAATACTACAACTCCCAGCATGCTTGGACAGTCTGGGCCATAGGCGTGCGCAGCCTATTGCATTAGGGTGTGCACCTTAAAGCACAAACTCACGCCGCACGCGTATATGTCCGCCATTACCAGCGGGTCCCTGGCTGCGATCAACAGCCGGGACCTGCCGCACATGATCCGGGCATCGCTCCGATGCCCATGGTTATGCTTAGGACGTAAATGTACGTCCTGGTGTGTCAAGTACCACGTCATCAGGACGTACATTTACGTCCTTCATCGTTAAGGGGTTAAATGGAACTTAATAAAAGGTATATTTTATCATATGGAAGGTCCCTATTCAAATCAGTGCCTATAAGGTATGTAGGTTGGTTTTTAGCTAGCTAGGTCAGTTGGTAGCTAGATGGATTGGTAGTTGATAGCTAGGTAGATAGCATGTAGGCAAAGTCAGATCACAATACACAGTGTTACTTCACACTTTGTATGTTTAGTTCACAAATAGAGCAACTGATAGAGTCACTTCATACAATCATAGATGCATAGCCTCTAGTGTTATTCAAAGTGCATATATAATGAGGTGTTACTGTTTCACATTTTGTGTAAACTGCGCATTCATAAACATAAGATGCATAACTTTGCCTTGATGTCAGGACCCTTGTATAGTTGCACAAAGTCCTGTGTATTACATGGGGTCCCTATATTAGCACCAGGTAATGTATTCACTGTTCACGTCCCAACACTGCGCTATTGCATTAGTGCCCGTCACTGGTGGCCCGTGAAGCGATATTAGAAGAATACACGCTACAACGTGATCCCTGATTAATTAAAGTGTGTAGGATCACCTATGGCAATGTGAACGGAGCCCAAATACTTGAAACCAACTACCACTACCTAGGAAACAGCGAAGTGCAATGGCATAGTGTTATACAATCTGCAGCCAATGCATAACAAAGGAAGCTGTGTACATATGTGGATTAGGAAATGGAGTGATGGGCACTAGTGCAATAGCGCAGTGTTGGGACATCTGCAATAAAGTGAACAGTGAATACATTACCTGGTGCTAATATAGGGACCCCATGTAATACACAGGACTTTGTGCAATTATACAAGAAGGGTCCTGACATCAAGGCAAAGTTATGCATCTTATGTTTATGAATGCGCAGTTTACACCTAATTATATATGCACTTTGAATAACACTAGAGCAGTGGTCTCCAACCTGCGGACCTCCAGATGTTGGCTGTGCGGGCATGCTAGGAGTTGTAGTTTTGCAACATCTGGAGGTCCGCAGGTTGAAGACCACTGCACTAGAGGCTCTGCATCTATGATTGTATGAAGTGCACTCCATCAGTTGCTCTATTTGTGAACTAAACATACAAAGGACATTAACTCACATATAATTGGACTGCAAAATAAAGAGCAGTAATAAAAATTCATAGAAGTAACTGAATAATAGCATATCTATGTGAAAAGGGGCCAGTAGAGCAGTGTTTCCCAACCAGGGTGCCTCCAGGTGTTGCAAAACTACAACTCCCAGCATGCCTGGACAGCCAAAGGCTGTTCATGGAATGCTGGGAGTTGTAGTTTTGCAACATCTGGAGGCACCCTGGTTGGGAAAAACTGCAGTAGAGTAAGTCTGAAGTAACACTGTGTATTGTGACTAAAAGCCCCCCCCCCCCCCCCCCCCCCCCCCCACGGGTCACCACCCCACACGATTCCCCATCCTAAAGTACTAAAGAAAATAATAAAAAAAAACTCACCTAGTCCCCCGCAGCGATCTCCTGAAGAGCCGGGCCGCGTTCTCTCTTCTCCACAGTGCAGGCACCGATGATTGACGTCATCAGCGCCTGCGTCTGGGAAGGGGTCACGGCCTTCTCTGAACTGTGTGTGCATGCAGTCCAGAAGCTCCGGCCGTGAGTGACCAGCTATAAATGCCTCCCTGGGTTAAATAGACCCACGGAGCATATAATACAGCAAAGTCTGCGGGCAGAACTGGGGAGGATTCCCCCATGATCTGTCCCCCTGCATGATTTTCTGGGGGGATATGTCCCCCCGATTCCTACGCTCCCTGGATATCCCGAATTTGACTGAGCCTGGGCTTGATTAGGGTGTGCCCAGGCACACCCGGCACACCCCGTGCGCACGCCTATGGTCTGGGCATGCTGGGAGTTGTAGTTTTGCAACATCTGGAAGGGCACTGTTTGTAGTCCTATATACAGTGGTGTCCCAACTGTAGCGCTCCCCCCTTCAATAAAAATAAAAAATAAATTGTACGCCAGTTTTTCCAAAACGGAGCCTCCAGCTGTTGCAAAATAACAACTCCCAGTATTGCCGGACAGCCATTCACTGCCTAGGCATGTTGGGAGTTTTGCAACAGCTGGAGGCACCCGGTTTGGGGAAAACTGGTGTACAGTATTTTTGGTGGAGGAGGCAAGTGTAACGCTTGCATCCGGGTACACCCCTATGAAAATCCCAAATTTAGACCTCAAATGCGCATGGTGCTCTCTCACTTCAGAGTCCTGTCGTATTTCAAGGCAACAGTTTAGGGCCACATATGGGGTATATCCGTACTCGGGAGAAATTGCGCTACAAATTTTGGAGGGCTTTTTCTCCTTTTACCCCTTATGAAAAGGTAAAGTTGGGGTCTGCACAAGCATGTTAGTGAAAAATATAAAAAAAAAATTCTCTAACATGCTGGTGTTGCCCTATTCTTTTCATTTTCATAAAAGGTAAAAGGAGAAAAAGACCCCCAAAATTTGTGACACAATTTCTCCCAAGTAGAGAAATACCCCATATGTGGACGTAAAAGGCTCTGCGGGCGCACAACAAGGCTTAGAAGTGAGAGGCCTCAACTTGAGGCCTAAACTGGTGATTTGCACATGGGTGTCTGCTGGTTAGAGCGGTTCTGACATAAACGCAAAATAAATAAATACCCACATGTGACCCCATTTTGGAAATGACACCCCTCACAGAATGTAATTAGGGGTACAGTGAGCATTTACACCCCACAGGTGACTGACAGATTTTTGAAACAGTTAAATGAAAATGAAGAATGTAATTTTTCAGTTGCACAGCCCACTGTTACAAAGATCTGTCAAACGGCATTGGGGTGTAAAGGTTCACTGCACCCCTTGTTACGTTCCTTGAGGGGGTAGTTTTCCAATTAGTGTTGCATGTGGGGTGTTTTTTTGCTGTTCTGGCACCATGGGGGCTTCCTAAATGTGACATGTCCCCCAAAAACCATTTCACCAAAATTCGCTTTCCAAAAGCCCAATGTCGCTCCTTCCCTTCTGAGCCCTCTAAGTGCACCCACAGAGCACTTTACATCCATTTCAAGGCAACAGTTTAGGGCCATATATGGGGTATCTCCATACTTGGGAGAAATTGTGCTACAAATTTTGGGGGACTTTTTCACCTATCACCCCTTGTGAAAATGAAAAATTTGGGGTAACATCAGCATTTTAGTGAAAAAAATAAAATTTTTAATTTTCACATCCAACTTTATTGAAAATTCGTCAAACACCTGTGAGGTGTTAAGGCTCACTGGACCCTGTGTTACGTGCCTTGAGGGGTGTAGTTTCCCAAATAGTATGTCATGTGGGGTGTTTTTCGCTGTTCTGGCACCGTTGGGGCTTCCTAAATGCGACATGCCCCCAAAAACCATTTCTGCAAAGTTCGCTCTCCAAAATTCCATTGTCACTCCTTCCCTTCTGAGCCCTCTATTGCACCCACAAAGCACTTTACATCCACATGTGAGGTATTTCCTTACTCAAGAGAAATTGGGTTACACATTTAGGGGGGCTTTTTCTCCTTTTACCCCTTGTAAAAATAAAAAAATATGGGTCTACAAGAACATGTTAGTGTAAAAAATGAAGATTTCGAATTTTCGCCTCCACTTTGCTGCTATTCCTGTAAAACACTTATAGGGTTAACAGACTTTCTGAATGTCATTTTGAATATGTTGAGGGGTGCAGTTTTCATTATAGGCCATTATAGGATATTTCTAACATGAAGACCCTCAAATTCACTTCAAAACTGAACTGGTCCCTGAAAAATTCAGATTTTGAAATTCACTTGAAAAATTGGAAAATTGCTGCTCAACTTTGAAGCCCTCTGATGTCTTCCAAAAGTAAAAACATGTCAACTTTATGATGCCAACATATAGTAGACATATTGTGTATGTGAATCAATTTATTTTGTAAGTCTATTTTCTTTACAAGCAGAGAGCTATAAAAATGCAAAATTTTAAAATTTTTCATGAAATTTTGGAATGATTTCAAGAAATGATGCAAAGATGGACAAGAGTTGCCAATGTTTAAAGTGACAGTGGTCAGAATTGCAAAAAATGCTCTGGTCCTTAGGGTCAAAATGGGCTTAGTCCTCAAGGGGTTAAGGCCAAAATGGGCTGAGTCCTTAAGGGGTTAAAGGGGTACTCCGTTTTTTTAAATATATATCAACTGGTGCCAGAAAGCTAAACAGATTTGTAAATTATATAGAAGAGTTGGAGAGGCTCTTGTCTGACTACCCACCAAATAAACCCGGGCTACCTAATTAGACACCTATACCCAAGGTGTCAGATTGTAGTTTGCCTGTAGAAATATATATATTAGGGCTCAGGGTTTGAGACAACTGGACATGTTGTGTTTCAAGTAATATTTCAATTTATTGATTATATATAGTGTGACAATAGAATATTAGATAAAATGTAAATAGCAGCAACTGCGTCTCACAGGGCCCTTGTGCAGGCGCAGCACCAACTATTAAAAACTATAGCATATGTATAGTACAGTATATAAAATATAAAAATATACTTGTAAACAATTGTAAAAATTATAAAATATAGAGACCCCCATAAAAATATATATAGAGAGGGATCAGGATGGGAAAGTCTTAGTCCATCCGCTAAGGTCAATAATCTCCTCTCATAAAAAAGTCCTGCTAATATAGACCGATTCTGGTATTGTGGTAACCAATGGCAACCATAAGGTTAGTAACCCGTAGTAACCGTTCAGATGAGTCCGGCTATTTTAGCACTTCAACGTTTAAGTAGAAGATCTACTTGCTATTTGTAGACAATATTCAACATAAACAGCTAGTGTGCAGTCACTGTTAATATGCATGCATATTTGTATGATACTTTGTATCGCACCGCTCCCGGACACTGATGCGCTGAACTTCACTGTCTCAGTCCTGAAACGCGTCCAGCGTCCCCTCAATACCTATTGAGACCACCAGCATACTTGCCCTGCTTAGTCAATAGCAGTCCGATACCAGATAATAAACTGTCAATCACCCGACACCCGGTGAAGGAGACATCCGCGCCTCGCTGCCACCGGCACATGTACGTGCGCATCCGCAGAACGGCTGCGACAACACCACCCGCAACCCACCATCTACCAACATCACCACTGTGGGAGACGGCCGAGTCTCCGGTGATGCTGTCGCTTGCCAAGACAGCTACTCAGTGCTAACACACTGTGGGAATACACAGCGCAACAGGAGGAGATCGCAGCATCCCCGTGAAGTTCAGCGCATCAGTGTCCGGGAGCGGTGAGATACAAAGTATCATACAAATATGCATGCATATTAACAGTGACTGCACACTAGCTGTTTATGTTGAATATTGTCTACAAATAGCAAGTAGATCTTCTACTTAAACGTTGAAGTGCTAAAATAGCCGGACTCATCTGAACGGTTGCTACGGGTTACTAACCTTATGGTTGCCATTGGTTACTACAATACCAGAATCGGTCTATATTAGCAGGACTTTTTTATGAGAGGAGATTATTGACCTTAGCGGATGGACTAAGACTTTCCCACCCAGATCCCTCTCTCTATATATGTTTATGGTGGTCTCTATATTTTATAATTTTTACAATTTTTTACAAGTATATTTTTATATTTTATATACTGTACTATACATATGCTATAGTTCTTAATAGTTGGTGCTGCGCCTGCACAAGGGCCCTGTGAGACGCAGTTGCTGCTATTTACATTTTATCTAATATTCTATTGTCAGACTATATATAATCAATAAATTGAAATATTACTTGAAACACAACCTGTCCAGTTGTCTCAAACCCTGAGCCCTAATATATATATTTCTACAGATTTGTAAATTACTTCTATTAAAAATACTTAATCCTTCCAGTACTTATTAGTGGCTGTATACTACAGAGAAAGTTCTTTTCATTTTGGATTTCTTTTCTGTCACAGCCACAGTGCTCTCTGCTGACACCTCTGTCCATTTTAGAAACTGTCCAGAGCAGCATATGTTTGCTTTGGGAATTTTCTCCTGCTCTGGACAGTTCCTGCCATGGACATAGGTGTCAGCAGAGAGCACAATGATCAAACAGAAAAGAAATCCAAAAAGAAAAGAATTTACTCTGTGGTATACAGCCACTAATAAGTACTGGAAGGATTAAGATTTTTTAATAGAAGTAATTTACAAATGTATTTAACTTTCTGCCATCAGTTGATTTAAAAAAAAAAAAAAAAAAAAGTTTTCCACCGGAGTACCCCTTTAACCCCTTGGGGACCGAGCCAATTTTGAGCTTAAGGACCAGAGCATTTTTTGCAATTCTGACCACTGTCACTTTAAGCATGAATAACTCTGGGATGCTTGTACTTATGAATTTGATTCCGAGATTGTCTTTTCATGACACATTCTACTTTATGTTAGTGGTACATTTTCGTCGATACTTGCATCATTTCTTGGTGAAAAATTTAAAAATGTGGGCACCTATCAGGGCTATCAATAAATTGGAACAAATATTCACTAATGTTACTGGATGAAAAAAAGGAAGGAGACTACGGGGAATTAAGAACAATATCTCATCAAGAAAAATTTGAATATTTAGGTATAGGGATTAGTGGTATAATTTCAGACTATATTAAAATAAACATAGTCCCGGTATTAGAAAAAATAAGGAAAAAGATAGAGATTTAGATAAGACTGCCTCTGGGGATGGAAGACTGCTTGGCCCTGGTGAAAATGGTGGTGCTTCCGCAATTACTATATTTTCTGACAGCATCTCCAGTATTGATAGGAGAGATATGGTTCAAGAAAATAGATAGCCTTATAAATACATTAATTTGGGGGAAAAAGAAAGTAAGAATTAAATATGAGGTATTAACGTTCCCCAAAAGGAGGGAGGTATGGGGATGCCAAATTTCAGGACATATTATGTAGCCTCTCAAATATCACAACTCACAGGGGTGTATGGTAACACATTACACGATCACTTGAAATTCAAGTATAAATTAAACACAAAACACATATTCGAATGGCTAGAATTAAATAAAGAAATAGAAAAGGATGAATTAATCACGCAAATAAAGGGTATCTGGAAAAAGGTAAAAAAAAAGTATTAATATTAAAGGTAGTGTAAAATTTTCACCACTATGAGCGAATAGAAATTTAACCGAGTTTAATAAAGTGGAGTAATACGAATACTGGGTGCAGAAGGGATTTAAATATGTTTATCAGTTCTTTCATGAAGGGGGTTTAATTAAGTTAGAAGAATTGCAAAAAAAGTGTGGCACACAAAAAATTCACAAATTTAGATATATGCAAATTGAGCATGCTACAAAAGTACACGAAAGAAAAAGAGAGGTTGAAAGTACAAGATCATGATGTGATAGTATTATTAGATACACAAAATAAGATGAGGATTTCTACAACATATAAAATAATAGCAAAAGAAAAATTTGGAAAGATAATATTCCGTAGCAAAAAAGAATGGAAGAGAGATACAAAGGAGCTAGCAACAGAAAAATGCAGCAGCACACTGCCAGCACAAAGATATAGATGAAACATGAATATGCAGTTAAAACATGGAGAGCTATACAGCTATGGTGTAATAGATGCAAATGTGAAACTATGAAATAGTGAGGCACTTAGCTCGCAAATTTGTCTCCGCCGGCTGTCAAATAGCTTGGACCGTCCCACCACGATAAGGTGGCCTCATTGGGACGGACCCTACACTGTGAATATGCCTCTGTGTGAACAGTTCAGAAAGCATGGCAGGGTCTGGAACATCCAAGACACCTTATATACACACCTGATAGAGGTGGGTGGGGTGCAAGGCCAACATGGAGGTAGCCACTCCCCCGTATGTGCAATACAGACAAAGAATAAGTCAGCCAGCACTTTAGTTGATACCAAACTATTATATGGACCTGGCCTAAAGGTGCACGCTACTAGGCTAGATATACAGCAACAGAAGAATGCAGCAGCACACTGCCAGCACAAAGATATAGATGAAACATGAATATGCAGTTAAAACATGGAGAGCTATACAGCTATGGTGTAATAGATGCAAATGTGAAACTATGAAATAGTGAGGCACTTAGCTCGCAAATTTGTCTCCGCCGGCGGTCAAATAGCTTGGACCGTCCCTCCGGGATAAGGTGGCCTCATTGGGACGGACCCTACACTGTGAATATGCCTCTGTGTGAACAGTTCAGAAAGCATGGCAGGGTCTGGAACATCCAAGACACCTTATATACACACCTGATAGAGGTGGGTGGGGTGCAAGGCCAACATGGAGGTGCAGGATGTGAGAAGGTGCAGGATTTTTGGGAAAAAATACGATCCCAGATAAAGGGCAGGCTAGGAATAGAATTGGCATGGAGACCAGAAACTTTCCTATTTGGAGTACTGCCTTCAGTGCAGGAAAATAAGAAAAATCTACTAAAGAACATCCTAATACTGGGGAGACTGATAATTATGAGAAAATGGATGTCAAGAGAGCCACCGTCACTGATAGAATGGATAAAAGAGATCGAAAGGGTTAGTAAATTCGAGGAAATAAAATGCAGAAGATCTAAAAAGCAATGTCAAAGATGGCAAGAGAAATGGAAACCGTGGTTAATCTAAATTTTTTTTTTTCAATCCACTTAGTCGACACGGGAAGGTAAGGGTGGGAGAATTAGGGGTAAATAGAAGTAAAAGGAAAAAAGTTTTCTCTTTTTATGTTCCTTATTTTTTATGTCTGAAAATGATGATATTGTAATGTTTTTTCTAAATAAAAAGATATAAAAAAAAACAAAAACAGAAAAGAAATCCTAAAAGAAAAGAATTTCCTCTGTAGTAATTTACAAGTTTATTTAACTTTCTGCCATCAGTTGATAAAAAAAAATCAAATAAAAAAATAATAGTTTTCCACCGGAGTACCCCTTTAACCCCTTGTGGACCGAGCCAATTTTTTGCTTAAGGACCAGAGCATTTTTTGCAATTCTGACCACTGTCACTTTAAGCATTAATAACTCTGGGATGCTTGTACTTATGAATTTGATTCCGAGATTGTCTTTTCATGACATATTCTACTTTATGTTAGTGGTAAATTTTCGTCGATACTTGCATCATTTCTTGGTGAAAAATTCAAAAATTTCATGAAAAATTCAAAAATTTGTCATTTTTATAACTTTGAAGCTCTCTGCTTGTAAGGAACATAGATATACCAAATAAATTATATATTGAGTCACATATACAATATGTCTACTTTATGTTGGCATCATAAAGTTGACATGTTTTTACTTTTTGAAGACATTAGAGGGCTTCAAAGTATAGCAGCAATTTTCCAATTTTTCAAATAAATTTCAAAATCTGAATTTTTTAGGGACCAGTTCAGTTTTGAAGTGAATTTGAGTGTCTTTATGTTAGAAATACCCCATAATGGACCCCATTTTGAAAACTACACCCCTCATCATATTCAAAATGACATTCAGAAAGTTTGTTTGTCATTTTTTACTCTAACATGTTTTTGTAGACCCAGGGTTAAAAGGAGAAAAAGCCCCAAAAATTGTAACCCAATTTCTCTAGAGTAAGAAAATACTTCGTGTCGATGTAAAGTGCTCTGTGGGTGCACTAGAGGGCTCAGAAGGGAAGGAACGACAATGGGATTTTGGAGAGCGAATTTTGCTGAAATGGTTTTTGCGGGGCATGTCGCATTTAGGAAGCCCCCATGGTGCCAGAACAGCAAAAAAACACCCCACATGGAGTGGTACAGTGAACCTTAACACCCCACAGGTGTTTGACAACATTTCAATAAAGTTGGACTTGAAAATGAGAAAAAAAAAATTTTCACTGAAATGCTGACGTTACCCCAAATTTTTCATTTTTACAAGGGGTAATAGGAGAAAATGTCCCCCAATATGTGAAACCCCATTTCTCTCGAATAAGGAAATACCTCATATGTGGATGTAAAGTGATCTGCGGGTGCACTAGAGGGCTCAGAAGGGAAGGAGCGAAATTGGGCTTTTGGAGAGCGAATCTTGCTCAAATGGTTTTTGTGGGGCATGTCTCATTTAGGAAGCCCTCATGGTGCCAGAACAGCGAAAAACATCCCACATGGTATACTATTTGGGAAACTACACCCCTCAATGAACGTAACAAGTGGTACAGTGAACCTTAACACCCCACAGGTGTTTGACGACTTTGCGTTGAATTTGGATGTGAAAATGAATTTTTTTAATAGTTTTTTACTAAAATGCTGATGTTACCCCAAATTTTTCATTTTACAAGGGATAATAGGTGAAAATGTTCCTCAAAACTTGTAATGCCATTTCTCCCGAGTAAGAAAATATCTCTTATGTGGATGTAAAGTACTCTGGGTGCACTAGAGGGCTCAGAAGGGAAGGAGCGACAATGGAATTTTGGAGAGAGTATTTGGAATAAAGTCTGGGGCCATGTGCGTTTACAAAGCCCCATGATGCCAGAACAGTGAAACCCCACCACGTGACCACATTTTGGAAACTACATACCTCACGGAACGTAACAAGGGGTAAAGTGAGCATTTACACCCCACTTGTGTTTGACAGATCTTTGTAACAGTCGGCAGTGAAAATGAAAAATTAAATTTTTCATTTTCACGGACCACTGTTCTAAAAATCTGTCACACTTGTGGGGTGTTAAGGCTCATTATACCCCTTGTTACGTTCAGTGAGGGGTGTAGTTTCCGAAATGGGATCACATGTGGGTATTTATTTTTTTACATTTATGTCAGAACCGCTGTAACCAGCAGTAACCCCTGTGCAAATCGCCAGTTTAGGCCTCAAATGTACATAGTGCGCTCTCACTCCTGAGCCTTGTGCGTCCGCACAGCATTTTACGTCCACATATGTGGTATTTCCATACTCAGGAGAAATTGTTACAAATTTTGGGGGACTTTTTTTCCTTTTACCTCTTATGAAAATCAAAAGTATGGGGCAGCACCAGCATGTTAGTGTAAAAAATTTCATTTATTACGCTAACTTGCTTGTGTAGACCCCAACTTTACCTTTTTATAAGGGGTAAAAAGAGAAAAAGCCACCAAAAATAAGTAGCGCAATTTCTCCCGAGTACGGAGATACCCCATGTGTGGCCCTAAACTGTTGCCTTGAAATATGACAGGGCTCTGAAGTGAAAGAGCGCCATGCGCATTTGAGGCCTAAATTAGGGATTTTCATAGGGGTGTTCCCGGATGCAAGCGTTACACTTGCCTCCTCCACCAAAAATACTGTACGTCACTTTTCACCAAACAGGGTGTCTCCAGCTGTTGCAAAACTCCCAAAATGCCTGGACTGTCAATGGCTGTCCGTCAATACCAGGAGTTGTTATTTTGCAACAGCTGTAGGCTCCGTTTTGGAAAAACTGACGTACAATTTTTATTTGGGGGGGGAGCGACAGTGTAAGGGTATAGTGTATGTGTAGTGTTTTACTCTTTATTCATGGTTAGTGTAGTGTAGTGTTTTTAGGGTACATTCACACAGGCTGGGGTGTATAGTGGGCTCCAAACAGTGCCTTTCCAGATGTTGCAAAACTACAACTCTCAGCATGCGGAGACTGTCCAGACATGCTGGAAGTTGTAGTTCTGCAACATCTGAAGGGCCAGATGTTACAGAACTACAACTCCCAGCATGCCTGGACAGTCAGTGGCTGTCCGGAAATGCTGGGAGTTGTTGTTTTGCAATAGCTGGGGGCTCAGTTTTGGAAACACTGCCGTACAATAAGTTTTTCATTTTTTATTGGGGGGTGTGGGGGGGGGGGGAACAGTGTAAGGGTGTGTACATGTAATATTTTACCCTTTACTATGTGTGAGTTTAGTGTAATGTTTTATGGTGCTTTTGCACTGGTGGGTGTTTACGGTGAGTTTCCCGCTAGGAGTTTGTGCTGCGGCGGAAAATTTGCCGCAGCTCAAACTTGAAGCAGGAAACTCACTGTAAACCTCCCGTGTGAATGTGCATTGTACATTCACATTGGGGGGGGGGGGCAAACCTCCAGCTGTTTCAATATGTACTGACAGACCGTGCATGCTGGGAGTTGTACTTTTGCAACAGCTGGAGGCACACTGGTTGGAAAACCCTGTTAGGTTCTGTAACCTAATTCAGTATTTTACAACCAGTGTAACAGAACCTAACTGAAGGTTTTCAAACTAGTGTGCCTCCAGCTGTTGCAAAAGTTCAACTCCCAGAATGTACTAATCGCCAAAGGGCATGCTGGTAGATTATGCAACAGCTGGAGATATGCAACTACAACTCCCAGCATGCCAAGACAGCTGTTTGGGCATGCTGGGGGTTTTAGTTTTGCAAGATCTGAAGGGCCACAGTTTAGAGACCACTGCACAGTGATCTGTTGTAAAACTACAAATTCCAGCATGTTCAGACAGCAAACAGCTGTCTGGTCATGCTGGGAGTTGTAGTTTTGCAATAGTGGTCTCAAACTGTAGCCCTCCAGATGTTGCTAGGCAACTCACCGACTTCCGTAGTCTGCACCAGGGAGCCAGCCTCACGTCATCGCCGCCGCCGATGGTAAGGTAAAACAAACATAGAGAGATACAGCGCTCCATGGTGTATTAAACGATAAACCTGTGGGGTATATGGAATATAAATTAACCACTCACCTATGGAGGTTGTGTTTCCACATACACAACAATGGTGAGCGCGTGTAATGATGGTATCCGCAGCCGACCAGTTAAACGTGGAGATCGAGTTGATAGCTTCGAAGAGGAACACCGGTCTGTGCGTGGCGCTGGACACAAGTGATGCAAACCAATGGATAAAAGCAAGGTAGTTTATTCTCCCATCATGCAACGCGTTTCACTGCAACAGCAGCTTCATCAGGCATGTCTGAGGCCTGATGAAACTGCTGTTGCAGTGAAACGCGTTGCATGATGGGAGAATAAACTACCTTGCTTTTATCCATTGGTTTGCATCACTTGTGTCCAGCGTCACGCACAAATCGTTGATCCTCTTTGAAGCTATCCACTCGATCGCCGATGGTAAGGGACCTCCTGCTCCAGTCTCCGACGGTTCCCCTGCTCTGCCCAGACTACAGTGGGTGGGCAGAGCGGGGGGACCAAACTTTAACTCCCCTGCCCTTGATCTGCTATTGGTCGCTTCTGACATTCTGTACAAGTTTGCTAAGGAGGGTGAGTAGTGCTGTGCACCGCGATTCATCGCTGACAATAACTTGCTACATTGTATCCAAGACCGCAACATAGTTCTAGGTCTTATAATTGATGTGATTCCCATGATCTACCACTGACGATCAGCGCTATTACCATTGAGACTTTCTGATGCTTTTGATACTCGTGGTATTCCTGACATTTGTGATATCTGTGGTACATCATTCATGATTGATGGACTTGGTCCTTATACATTAATTGAAAGAGGCTTATAATAACTAAAAGAGACTCTTTGCAAATCCACCATCTTCTTCAATTTTTTTTACAGCGGATATTCATTATATAATTGTTTTTTGTGCTATTTTACTGTTTTACCTGTATTAGTATTATTCAATTAGGAATATACCTTTCACCTGATGCAAGGGCCCTGCTAAGTGATCGGTTATATACCTTCCATTATTATATTCCACATAATAAATTTATTTTAATTTAATCATCTGGATCCACATATTCTCTATTCTCTTATCTCTTTTATCTTTACTACATCCCCTGTGCTCTTGAGGACTGGTATATACATACATTCCTTCTCATATTGTTTCAGGCCCATTGGGTGGGGGCATCACCTTTTAACCTCGAGCACTTTACCCATATCCTAAGTGAGCTACACATTTTTATCCAGATTTGTTAATTACTTCTATTAAAAATTATTAACCCTTCCAGTACTGGACAGTTCCTGGTACAGACAAAGGTGTCAGCAGAGAGCACTGTGGTCAGACAGAAAAGAACAACTTCACTTCCTCTATAGCATACAGCAGTTGTAAAATACTGGAAGGATTAAGATTTTTTAATAGAAGTAATTTACAAATCTGGTTAACTTTCTGGAGCCAGATGATATGATTTTTTTTCCCACCAGAGTACCCCTTTAACCTTTCTAATATGCTTCATAAGAAAATGTTATTGCCTTTTTATAGAAATCATGGCTTATAAAATCATGGCTTTGATTAAGCTGAAGCACAGGCATGGACAAAGTCCAGTAAGTGAGGATGGGCTAGCATTCCTTTGCACTCTTTTCTGTCTGATAGTCCTCCTCTGTGCTCTCTCCTGTCCTATCAGACAAAAGACAAAGACATGCTTTTGTAAGCCTTGATTTCTATAAAAAGGAAATCATAAAATAATGTTAAGTGTATTAGAAAGGTTAATGTTTTGCCTAGAAGTACAACATATAAAAAGTTAGTCTTCTTCCCATATAATTCATTAGAATTTTTTTTTGTTTTGTGAGATGTAAAATAGCCATTTTTGTGGCCCATTTTATGGCTGAAAAGAGCACAAAAGACCTAGTGGGAACATAGCCTAGGGGGTATTCCAGCTTTAGACATTTTATCCTCTATCCTAAGGATAGGGGATAAGATGTCTGATTGCGGGGGGCCCGCCGTTAGGAGCCCAGCAATCTCTCTGCAGCACCCGCATTATATGCAGAGCTTGGTCCCCAGGCTCAGAAACCAGAAGTTTCCGGGACTGAAGACGTGACATAACATTATGCCCCCCTCTTGACGTCATGCCCCCTCCATTCATGTCTATGGGAGGTGGTTTAACGGCCGTTATGCCCATAGACATAAATTGAGGGGGGCGTGACGTCACGAGGGGGGCGTGGTGTTACATCACATCTCCAGTCCTTGAAACTTCCGGTTTACGAGCCTGGAGACGCAGCTCCGCATATAATACGGGTGTTGCAGGGAGATCGCGGGGTATCTCAGTGGCGGGCCCCTCGCGATCAGACATCTTATCCCCTATCCTTTGAATAGGGGATAAAATGTCTAAAGCCGGAATACTCCTTTAAAGGGGTACACCGGCGCTTAGTCATCTTATCCCCTATCCAAAGGATAGGGGATAAGATGCCTGATCGCGGGGGTCCTGCCGCTGGGGACCCCCGTGATCTTGCACGCCGCACCCCGTTTATAATAAATCCCCGGAGCATGTTCGCTCTGGGTCTGATTACTGTTGATCACGGGGCCGCCGGCTTGTGACGTCACGGCTCCGCCCCGTGTGATGTCACGCTCCGCCTCCCTCAATGCAAGCCTATGGGAGGGGGTGTGACAGCTGTCACGCCCCCTCCCATAGGCTTGCATTACATAGTTACATAGTTAGTACGGTCGAAAAAAGACATGTCTATCAAGTTCAACCAGGGAATTAAAGGGTAGGGGTGTGGCGCGATATTTGGGAAGGGATGGGATTTTATATTTCTTCATAAGCATTAATGTTATTTTGTTCCAGGAATGTATCTAATCCTGTTTTAAAACTGTTAATTTTTCCTGCTGTGACCAGTTCCTGAGGTAGACTGTTCCATAAGTTCACAGTTCTCATGGTAAAGAAGGTGTGTCGCCCCTTGATGGGCGGAGCGTGACGTCACACGGGGCGGCTCTGTGGTCACCGGTAATCAGACCCGCAGCGAACACGCTCCGGGGACTGATTATAAACGGGGTGTGGCGTGCAAGATCACGGGGGTCCCTAGCGGCAGGACCCCCATGATCAGGCATCTTATACCCCTTAATTCCCTGGTTGAACTTGATGGACATATGTATTTTTTCGACCGTACTAACTATGAGTACCCCTTTAAACCTTTAAAACCTTGGTTATTATTACTGAACAATTACTTAATCCCAGGGGTACTAAACTATTTTTAGTGAGGTGATGGTCCAAGCTGAGCGCTAAGGCCTGGTTCACCTAGCGGCTGCAGTGCCATGTAAGAAATAGGTGCTGCCTGTTGTAGAACATTATTACTACACAGGGTAAAATATGCAACTGAAATCTGAAGGATGTAACTCTACTAGTCACGGCATAACCTAAATACTGCCACACACTGGGCCCTCTACCAAATGATTGTACCTTTAGTAAACAATGTTAAAACAATGAACCTTTAATCTTGAACCAACCAATGAACCCTCCTGCTATAGAACGTATGCATACGTCTCAGCACCCGACATGTTTGTGCGCTGGGATGTCTGTATACGTTCTCACGATCTCCTGCACTGCCGCGGGCAGCGCAGGAGATCAGCGGCGGGACCCGGATGTCAATCACAGCCAGGGTCCTGCTGCAGTTGCCGTGATTGTGCTGGTCCCGGCAGCATTAACCCCATAGATGCCATGATCAATCCTGATCAAGGCATCTATGGTGTTGACAGGGGTGGTGTGCTACTCCTGTTCACTAACGGCGGTGCCGCGATATGATTGCAGGTTTCATGACCTCCTGTCTGCCTGCTACAGAAGCCTGTGAGATCTAGCCAGAGGCTGGATTGCACAGGCTATAGTGTGTGCAGCTCATCAGGTCATACTGCGCTGCAGTACCAATGTATTGCAGCATAGAATAACCTGTGAAAAATAAAATAATAAAAGGTTGTTTAACGCTAAGTTTCCACTTGTTTTTTTTCTGGCAGTTTTTGGAAAACTGCCACTGCAGTTTTTGAGCCAAAGCCAGAAGTGTATTCAAAAGGAATAGGACATATAAAGGAAGGGCTTACACTTCTCCTCCCTTATGGATCCACTTCTGACTTTAGCTCAAAAACTGCAGTGGCAGTTTTCCAAAAACTGCCAGAGAAGAAAAAACAAGTGGAAGCTTCGCCTAATACATGCATGAAGTGTAAAAAAAAAGCCATTTCCCAATAAAAACCTGTATTGTCATAAAAAAATCAAAAACACAAATCATATACATAATAGGTATTGCCACATTTGTAATGATGTGTACTATAAAACTATAATGTAAATTATCCTTGCACGGTGAACGCTGTAAAAAAAGAATCCCAACAAAAAAGAGCAAAATTCACTCAATGGTGTCGGACAAAGAAAAAATCGGAAAATGAATGGCATAAAAAGAATTTTGCTGAGAAAAGGAAAAAGAACATAGAAAGCTATATAAAATGGGTATCGCCATAATCGTAAATATAATCACTTTTACCGCACAGTGAACACCATAAAAAAAAGCCAGAAATGTTCCAGTTTTTCACAATATTCTGGTGTTTAAAAAATAAAAAATAAAAAATGCTGCATGTGTCAGCAAAAATGCGCCACTCTTATAAAGTAGAATGTGTCACGAAAAGAAACAATCTCAGAATTGCTCCGCTCATAAAAAGCATTCTAAAGTTATTACCATTTAAAGAGACCCAGTCAAATAAAAATAAAAAGAGCCTGGTCATTAACTGGTTGCTGACACAGGACGAGGCAGCTCCTCCTAATCAGCTCGTACTTGCTGCATTAGGACAAGCCGGGTCGTCCTGAAGCTAAACTGCCACAGCATGTAAATACGATGTGACGGAGAAGTGACTTCAGCTGTCATAGACAGCTGTTCGTCACAGACATCAGCCGCAGGACCCCATGTGGCTAGCCCTGCCCCTCGATTGCCGTGATTGGTCAATCAATCCAGATTGACCAATCACAGCAAAGGCAGTTGAAAAAACTGCCTTTCACAGCTCCAATCTCCTCAGTGCAGGGAGATCCCAGCATGCCCAGACAGCGGTCTGCTGTTCATGCATTCTGGGAGTTGTAGTTCTGCAACATCTGGAAGGCCACAGTTTAGAGACCAATGCACAGTGATCTCCAAACTGTGGCCCTCCAGATGTTGCAAAACTACAAATCCCAGCATGCCCTGACAGCCAACAGCTGTCTGGGCATGCTGGGAATTGTAGTTTAGCAACATAAGGAGGCACACAGTTTGCAGAAATCACTGCATGGTGACAATCAGCTGTCCAAGACAGCTGATGTCACCTAGACAGGAGCACTAGGATGGGTATGGGGGGGGGGGGGGGGTTATAAGGGTCTTTGTGGGTTTGTGTGAGGTTTTATTTCACACAGAGCTTACAAATCTGTCAAACACCTGTGAGATGTTAAGGCTCACTATACCCCAAATAGTGTGGCATATGTGTTTTTTTGCTGTTCTGGCACCATGAGGGCTTCCTAAATGCAACATGCCCCTCAAAAACCATTTCAGCAAAATTCACCCTCCAAAATTCCACTGTTGCTCTTTCCCTTTTGAGCTATGTTGCAAGCCCGCAGAGCACTTCATGTCAACATATGAGGTAATTGCTTACTCGAGATAAATTGGGCTACAAATTTTGCAGAGCTTTTTCTCCTTATAACCCTTGTAAAAATGAAAAAAAAATTGGACTACTTGAACATGTTAGTGTAAAAAATTGAGATCTTCATTTTTCTCCTCCAATTTGCTGCTGTTCCTGTGAAACACCTAAAGAGTTAACAAACTGTCTGAATGTCATTTTGATTACTTTGAGGGGTGCAATTTCTATAATTGGGTATTTTGTGGGGTATTTCTCACAGAAAGGCCCCTCAAATCCACTTTAAACTTAACTGGTCACTGAAATATTCAGATCTTGAATTTCGTGAAAATTGCTGCGATACTTTGATGCCCTCTAATGTCTTCAAAAAGTAAAAACATGTCAACTTTATGATGCCAACATAAAGTAGACATATTGGGGGAGATTTATCAAAGGATTTAGACTGTTTGTTCCTGTCTAAATTTGTCGCACAGAAAGTCGCAGTCTAAATATGTGCGACTTTTCTGCGACTTTTCCTGTAGAGGATTTTTAGTACATGATGCATGCAAGTCTATTTTAGACGAAAATGCACTGGTGCTGAATTTATCAAGTGCGACTTTCGTGCGACAAGTCGCATCTGCCCAAAATGCGCTGAAATGTCAGACCATGTTGGAGCAGGTCTAAATGCAGTTTAAGCTGTAGACCCTGAAGTCTGAGCACAGAATTTATCAAGGGCTGTGAGACCTTTGATAAATTAGGAGCACAATAGACAGGAGACTACCACATACGCTGGTCTATAAGCATACCCAGAATAGACTTGATTAGTAAATGTCCCCCATTATATTTGTGAATCAATATATGATTCATTGGGAATGTCTATTTTCCTTACAAGCAGAGAGTTTCAAAGTTCGAAAAAAGCAAAATTTTTATGAAATTATGGGATTTTTTACCTAGAAATGATGCAAATAACAATGAAAATTTACCACTATCACGAAAAAACAGTTTTGGAATCAGAATGAAAGATAAAAGCATCCCAGAGTTATTAATATATAAAGTGACAGTGGTCAGATTTGCAAAAAAGGGCTGTGTCCTTAAAGTGAAAATGAGCTGCGTCCTTAAGGGGTTAAGGCAAAAAATGGGTCTGTCCTTAAGGGGTTAAAACAATTAATGAGTTATATGTGCCTCCTCAATGAATGATGCCAGTGTGCTCCCCCCCCCCCTTCCCCCAAATGAAATGTGTCTCCTCATGAGTGGAGGGGTGGTGGTGGGGTCAGCCTGTCAGTGCTTAGACCATATGCTGCACATTGCTTCAAATTGGTCTACATGTCTGTCTTCCCAGAAGGAAGCCTCTTCTAAAAATGAAGCACCAGAAAGCCTGCAAACAGTTTGCCAAAGACAAGTAGACTAAGGACATTGATTACTGGAACCATCTCCTGTTTTTATATGTTGTAAATCTTGGCAAAACTATAGTTTTTCTAATATACTTCTTAAAAATGTTTCACATTTTATTAAAGAAAACTGCATCAGAAAATCCTACCACTCCTGGGACACTGACTCCCCCCGCAGCATGAGTGTGTCCAAGGGTCACCGGCCGACGAATCGGGACTCTTGCTGTGGGAGCGTCCCTAACGGCACCCGCTCCGCCTCTATTCCAGAGGGCGAGAGTTGTTACCTTGAGCGGGGGGCTCAGGAGTGGAGTCGGCGGCTGCATGCAGGAGGATCCGCAGAGCAGCAGGAGGTAAAGTTGCGCCTCCTGTTGTTGCTTAGCAACAACTCCCAGAATGCACAAAAGGACATGCTGGGAGTTGTTGTTATGAAACAGGAGAAGGCACAACTACAACTCCTAGCATGCCTTTGGTAGTTTGTGCATGCTGGGGGTTGTAGTTATGCAACAGCTGGAGGCACATTTTTTCTATGAAAAAGTGTGCCTCCAGCTGTTGCATAACTACAACCCCCAGAATGCACAGACAGCCAAAGGGCATGCTGGGAGTTATAGTAGTGTTCCACCAGCTGTTGCATAACTAAATTCCCAGCATGCCCTTCGGCTGTCAGTGCATGCTGAGAGTTGTACAGGGTGGGCCATTTATATGGTTACACCTTAAGAAAATGGGAATGATTGGTGATATTAACTTCCTGTTTGTGGCACATTAGTATATGTGAGGGGGGAAACTTTTCAAGATGGGTGGTGATCATGGGGGCCATTTTGAGGTCAGCCATTTTGAATCCAGCTTTTGTTTTTTCAATAGGAAGAGGGTCATGTGACACATCAAATTTATTGGGAATTTCCCAAGAAAAACACGTGTGCTTGGTTTTAACGTAACTTTATTCTTTCCTGAGTTATTTACAAGTTTACATTTGTTTACAGCCATTGACATGTTGTCATGGTTAACACGTGAGGAGCAGATAGAAATTGTGTTGATGTCTGGTGAACGCAGTAACTGGGTCATTGCAGCAGATTTCAATGCAAGACACCCTACGAGACCACCCATCTCCCATGCTACAGCTAGCAAACTGCTTGGTAAGTTTCGTGAAACTGGTTCAGTGTTGGATTTGCCAAAATGTGGACGCATGAAATCTGTCACTAATGAAGAAACATCAGTGGCTGTCCTAGCTTCATTCAGCAAGAGCCCACAGCGTAGCACTCACCGCATGTCACTGGAGACTGGCACTAGTCAAACATCCCTTCGGCGGATATTAACTACTCACAAATGGCACCCTTACAAACTCAAGCTACTGCAGCATCTCAACGAGGATGACCCAGATCGGCACACTGAATTTGCAGAATGGGTAAAAAAAAACAGGACCCTCAGTTTATGCAGAAGATTTTGTTCAGTGATGAGGCAAACTTTCATGTGAATGGGGAAGTTAACAAACAAAACCACCGCTATTGGTCTGACACTAAGCTACATTGGATAGATCCCTCCAAGACCGTTGGAACACAAAAATTGATGGTATGGTGTGGTATATGGGGTACAAAGATAATGGGGCCATTCTTCATCAATGGAAACCTCAAGGCCACTGGATATGCGAAATTGCTACATGATGATGTGTTTCCCTCTTTATGCACTGAAGCGGACACGTTCCCTGAGTTTTTCCAGCAAGATGGTGCACCACCACATTATGGGTGTCAGGTCCGAGCATTCCTAGATGAACAGTTTCCTGGAAAGGGGATTGGTCGTCGTGGGCAAGCAAGTTGAATGTCCCCCAAGGTCTCCTGATCTGACCCCCTTAGACTTTTATCTTTGGGGTCATCTGAAGGCAATTGTCTATGCTGTGAAGATACGAGATGTGCAGCACCTGAAACTACGGATACTGGAAGCCTGTGCTAGCATTTCTCAGTGTGTGAAGAGTGGGAGAAGAGGGTTGCATTGACAATCCATCACAATGGGCAGCACATTGAACACATTTTATAAATGGTCAGAAACTTGTAAATACCGTATTTATCGGCGTATAACACGCACTTTTTAGGCTAAAATTTTTAGCCTAAAGTCTATGTGCGTGTTATACGCCGATACCGCCCCAGGAAAGGCAGGGGGAGAAAGGCCGTCGCTGCCCGCTTCTCTCCCCCTGCCTTCCCTGGGGTCTAGAGCCCTACTGCCGGCCCTTCTCACCCCCTGGCTATCGGCGCCGCTGCCCGTTCTGTCCCCCTGACTATCGGTACCAGCGCCGATAGCCAGGGGGAGAGAAGGGGCAGCGGCACCCATTGCCGGCGCCGCTGCCCCGTTGCCTCCCCCCATCCCCGGTGGCATAATTACCTGAGTCGGGTCCGCGCTGCTGCAGGCCTCCGGCGTGCGTCCCCGGCGTCGTTGCTATGCGCTGAACGGCGTGGCGCATGACGTCAGTCATACTCGTCCATGTGCCGTTAACAGGGTATGGAGCGGGCTCCCGACTCGAGCCTGCGTCATACTGGCCGGCCCCCAGCTGATACCTGTAGACATGCTGCGATCGGCTATGTGGCGCGGTCGGCTATTAACCCTTTAGATTGCCGCTGTCAAAGCTGACAGCGGTGTCTATCGGTACCTTTATCCCATCCTCAAGAACGCGCGTGTAAAAAAAAAAAGTAAGTTTCAAAACACACACACACACATTAACCCCTTCCTAAATCACCCCCCTTTTCCCAAATTACATATAAAAAATATAGAAACAAAATAAAAATAAACATGTGGTATCGCCGCGTGTGTAAATGTCCGAATTATAAAAATATATCGTTAATTAAACCGTACGGTAGGGTTCAACCGATTATCGGTTCGGCCGATATTATCATCCGATAATCACGATTTTGGGCATTATCGGTATCGGCAATTACCATGCCGCTATGCCGATAATGCCCCGCCCCCCGCACCGCCCACACCGTAACCGCCCCCCCCCCCCCCCACCGACCCGCCGCAACACTACTTCTGGCTCCTTCTGCGTCCTGATGAGTGACGCGACACAACGTCACCGTCAGTGCGCACAGTGACAGCTCAGGAGGACGCCACCGGAGCCAGATGTAGAGTGGACCCCGGGCCCCCGGAACAGGTAATTATAAAACCGGATGGGGGACGCAATGGGGTCGGGGCGGTGCGGTGGGGGGTGCTGGGGCGGTAAATACCCGATAACTTATACCGGAATATCGGTATAAGTTATCGGCTGTCGGCCCTAACCGCCACAGATTATCGATATCGGCCCTAAAAAAACGATATCGGTTGATCCCTACCGTACGGTCAATGGAGGTTCCAAAAAAAATACCAAATTCCAAAATAGCGTATTTTTGGTCACTTTTTATACCACAAAAAATAAATAAAAAGTGATCAAAAGGTCCGATCAAAACAAAAATGGTACCGATAAAAACTTCAGATCACAGTGCAAAATATGAACCCTCATACAGCCCCGTACGCGAAAAAATAGTTATAGGGGTCAGAAAACAACATTTTCAAATGTATTCATTTTCGTGCATGTAGTTATGATTTTTTCCATAAGTACGACAAAATCAAACCTATATAAGTAGGGTATCATTTTAATCATATGGACCTGCAGAATAAAGATAGTGTCATTTTTACCGAAAAATTTACTGCATAGAAAAACTTTTTTTTTTAAATCAATCGGTGCCAGAAAGACAGATTTGTAAATGACTTCTATTAAATAATCTTAATCCTTCCAGTACTTATTAGCTGCTGAATACTATAGAGGAAATTCTTTTATTTTTGAAACACAGAGCTCTCTGCTGAATCACGAGCACGGTGCTCTCTGCTGACATATCTGTCCATTTTTAAGAACTGTCCAGAGTAGGAGAAAATCCCCATAGAAAACATATGTTCCTCTGGACAGTTCCTAAAATGGACAGAGATGTCAGCAGAGACAATGTATACTAAGGCTGAAGTGAGACAGGTGACTGACGTGGGTAGCATAAGGATTCCCAGAAAATTATGTTGGATAATGCGGCGCATAAATCCATTAAAATGCATGAACAATGTTACAAAGAAGACAAGGACTGCACTCACTGTCCATACAGCGTTTATTGGTGGTTGTCATGCATAACAAGCTGGTGCAAGAGCGGAGGCGGGGGACGTAACTGACAGACTGTTTCACACTTAGTAGTGCTTCTTCCAGACGGTATACCTGGTATACTGGCTGGAAGAAGCACTACTAAGTGTAAAACAGTCTGTCCCGGTTACGTCCCCCACCTCTGCTCTTGCACCAGCTTGTTATGTCTGACAACCACCAATTAACGCTGTATGGACAGTGAGTGCAGTCCTTGTCTTCTTTGTAACATTGATGTCTGTGTTCCAAAAAGAAAAGAATTTCCTCTGTAATATTCAGCAGCTAATAAGTACTGGAAGAATTAAGATTTTTTAATAGAAGTATTTAAAAAATCTGTTTAACGTTTCTGGTACCAGTTGGTTTAAAAAAAAAAAAAGTTTTCACCGGAGTTCCCCTTTCAGGGGTAAGTAACAAAACTGTGTTTTGCAACCAGTGTGCCTCCAGCTGTTGCATAACTATAACCCCCAGCATGCACGGACAGCCAAAGGGCATGCTGGGAGTTGTAGTTTTGCAGTTTTGCAACAGCTGGAGGTTTGCCTCCCCCCCCACACACACTACGCAAAATAAAAAGTAAAACACAAAATATACACATACCCCTACACAGTAACCCCCCCCCCCCCAAATAAAAATGAAAAACGTCTCGTACGGCAATGTTTTCAAAACGATGCCTCCAGATGTTGCAAAACAACAACTCCAAGTATTGCCGGACAGAAATTGACTGTTCGGGCATGCTGGGAGTTTTGCAACAGCTGGAGGCTCCCTGTTTGGGAAACATTGCCGTGGGGTGTTTTGGTATCGGAGGCAAGTGTAACACTTGCATCCAGGTCCAAATCACTAATTTAGGCATTAAATGCTCGTGGCGCTCTCTCTCACTTTGGAGCCCTGTCGTATTTCAAGGCAACAGTTTAGGGCCACATACAGTCATGGCCGTAAATGTTGGCACCCCTGAAAGTTTTCTATAAAATGAAGTATTTCACACAGAAAAGAATGCAGTAACACATGTTTTGCTATACACATGTTTATTCCCTTTGTGTGTATTGGAACTAAACCAAAAGAGGGAGGGAAATAAAAGCAAATTGGCACCTAATGTCACACCAAAAAATGGACTGGAAAATTTTATTGGCACCAAAATTGTGGAAAAATAAGATTGTTTCTAGCATGTGATGCTCCTTTAAACTCACCTGGGGCAAGCAACAGGTGTGGGGAATATAAAAATAACGCCTGAAAGCAGATAAAAAGGAGAGAAGTACACTTAGTCTTTGCATTGTTTGTTCGTCTGTGCCACACTAAGCATGGACAACAGAAAGAGGAGAAGAGAACTGTCTGAGGACTTGAGAACCAAAATTGTGGAAAAATATTAACCATCTCAAGGTTAAAAGTACATCTCCAGAGATCTAGATTTGCCTTTGTCCATAATGCGCAAGATTATCAAGAAGTTTGCAACCCAAGGCACTGTAGCTAATCTCATTGGGCGTGGACCAAAGAGAAAAATTGATGAAAGGTGTCAACGCAAGATAGTCCGAATGGTGGATAAGCAGCCCCAAACAAGTTCCAAAGACATTCAAGCCATTCAAGGGAGCATCAGTGTCAGCGCGAACTATCCGTCGACATTTAAATGAACTGAAACTCTATGGCAGGAGACCCAGGAGGACCCCACTGCTGGCACAGAGACATAAAAAAGCAAGACTACATTTTGTCAAAATGACTTGAGTAAGCCAAAATCCTTCTGGGAAAATGTCTTGTGGACAGATGAGACCAAGAGCTTTTTGGTAAAGCACATCATTCTACTGTTTACCAAAAATGGAATGAAAAGAACACAGTACCTACAGTTAAATATGGTGGAGGTTCAATGATGTTTAGGGGTTGTTTTGCTGCCTCTGGCACTGAGTGCCTTGAATGTGGGCAAGGCATCATGAAATGTGAGGATTACCAATGGATTGTGGGTCGCACTGTACAGCCCAGTGTCAGAAAGCTGGGTTCACGTCCGAGATCTTGGGTCTTCCAGCAGGACAAGCGGAAAAGTTGCCCATAGCAACCAATCAGATTGCTTCTTTCTTTTGCCTTGTTAAAAATGAAATAAGAAATCTGATTGGTTGCTATGGGCAACTGGGCCACTTTTGCTCTGCACAAGTTTTGATAAATCTCCCCCCAATGACCCTAAACATACATCAAAAAGCACCCAGAAATGGATGACAACAAAGCACTGGAGAGTTCTGAAGTGGCCAGCAATGAGTCCAGATCTAAATCCCATGGAAAACCTGTGGAGAGATCTTAACCTCTTAAAGGGGTACTCCGCCCCTAGACATCTTATCCCCTATCCAAAGGATAGGGAATAAGATGTCAGATTGCCGGGGTCCCGCTGCTGGCGACCCCGGGGATCACTGCTGCAGCATCCTGCTATCATTACTGCGCAAAGCGAGATCGCTCTGCACGTAATGACGGGCAATACAGGGGCAGGAGCATCGTTACGTCACTGCTCCGCCCCTCGTGACGTCACGGCCCGCCCCATCAATACAAGTCTATGGGAGGGGGCGTGGCGGTCGTCACGCCCCCTGCCATAGACTTGCATTAAGGGGACGGGCCGTGATGTCATGAGGGGCGGAGCCATGACGTCACGCTGCTCCGGCCCCTGTATCGCCCGTCATTACGCACAGAGCGAACTCGCTCTGTGCAGTAATGATGGCGGGGTGCCGCAGCGGCGATCCCCGGGGTCCCCAGCAGCGGGACCGCGACGATCTAACATCTTATCCCCTATCCTTTGGATAGGGGATAAGATGCCAGGGGCAGAGTACCCCTTTAAGGACTCAGGGCGTACCTGTACGCCCTGAGCCCGTTCCCGGTGTGAAAAACTGGGTCACACCGTGACCCTGCATCACACCGGGTCGGTCCCGACTGCTAATCATAGCTGGGACCCTGGGCTAACAGCGTGTGGCATCGATCTGTGTGCCGCGCGCTGTTAACCCTTCAGACGCAGTGATCAAAGTTGACCGCCGCGTCTGAAAACTAAAGTAAACGCTTCCCGGCAGCTCAGTCGGGCTGATCGAGACATCGTGATAAAATCGCGATGTTCCGATCAGCTGGGACGCAGGCGGAGGTCTCCTTCTCTCTCTCTGTGGGGTCCGATCGTCGATTGATTGCTCTGAGCCTGAGCTACAGGCTTGAGCAATCGAGACCCTATCTGTGTGATCCGTGCAAAGCTATGGCTTTGCAGGGATCAGCATAGGAGATCAGTGTGTGCAGTGCTATAGCTCCCTATGGGAGCTATAGCTCTGCAAAAATAAAGTGGAAAAAAAAAGTTAACAAAGGTCATTAAAGCCCTTCCCTAATAAAAGTTTGAATCACCCCCCTTTTCCCATAAAAAAAAAACTGTGTAAATAAAAATTAACAGATGTGGTATCGCCGGGTGCGAAAATGTCCGAACTATAAAAATATATCGTTAATTAAATCGCACGGTCAATGGCGTGCGCACAAAAAATTCCTAAGTCCAAAATAGTGTATTTTTGGTCACTTTTTATATGATGAAAAATGGAATAAAAAGCGATCAAAAAGTCTGATCAATACAAAAATTGTACCATTAAAAACTTCAGAACATGGCGCAAAAAATTTGTCCTTATACCGTCCTGTACGCGGAAAAATAAAAAAGTTATAGGGGTTAGAAGATGAGAATTTTTAACATATACATTTTCCTGCATGTGGTTATGATTTTTTCCGAAGTACGAATATATCCAACCTATATAAGTAGGAGATCATTTTAACCGTATGGACCTACAGAGTAAAGATAAGGTGTTATTGTTACCAAAAAATGCACTGCGTAGAAACGGAAGCCCCCAAAAGTTACAAAATGAAATTTTTTCTGCAATTTTGTCGCACAATGATTTTTTTTCCGTTTCGCCGTGGATATTTTGGTAAAATGACTAATGCAAAGTAGAATTGGTGGCACAAAAAATAAGCCATCATATGGATTTTTAGGTGCTAAATTTAAAGCGTTATGATTTTTAGAAGGTGATGAGGAAAAAATTAAAATGCAAAAACGGAAAAACGCTGAGTCCTTAAGGGGTAAAAATTGCTGTTGGGGAAAAGGTGCCCTTCCAATAAGAGATACCTGGAGCAGTTTGCAAAGGAAGAGCTGTCCAATTACCCCTTGTGAAAATGAAAAATTTGGGGTAACACCAACATTTTGGTTAAAAAAAAATTCATTTTCACATTCCAAGTTTAGCAGAAATTTGTCAAGCACCTGTGGTACCTCTTGTAAAAATTGTAAATTGGGGGGGAAAAACAGCATTTTAGTGAAAAAAAATTTTTTATTTACACATCCGACTTAACTGAAAAGTCGTCAAACACCTAATGTTAAGGTTCCTGTACTCTGTTTTTTTTTTTTTTTTTTTTTTTTTTGCTGTTATGGCACCATAAATTCCTAAATGTGACATGCCCCCCACAAACCATTTCTGCAAAATTCACTCTCCAAAATCCCATTTATCGCTCCTTCCCTTCTGAGCCCTCTAGTGCACCCACAAAGCAGTTTACATCACACATATGAGGTATTTCCTTACTCGAGAGAAATTGGGTTACAAATTTTGGGGAGCTTTGACTCCTTTTCCCCCTTGTAAAAATTCTAAAACTGGGTCTACAAAAAAAACACGAGTGTAAAAAAATGAAGATTTTGAATTTTCTCCTTCACTTTACTGCTATTCCTGTGAAACACCTTAAGGGTTAACACACTTACTGAATGTCATTTTCTGAAACAAAAGAAAAAACAATGAGGAGCAGACACACCTATGTTCTCTAAGTTTTCATACACACTTTGATTACGTTCACCGGTACACTTTCCTCTTTCTTTCTTTTCTTTCTTGAACTGAATTTGTGCTCACGGCTTAAAATAATGTGTGAATAGGAACTAAATATAAAAATACATTTTATTACAAAGAAAAAAACATAAAACTATTAATCCCTGAATTCATTTTGAATACTTTTAGAGGTGCTTTTTTTTTTTTTTTTAATAATGGGGTCATTTATGGGGCATTTCTAATATGAAGGCCCCTCAAAATTTTGTGAAAAATTGCGACTGAACCTTGAAGCCCTCTGATGTCTTCCAAAAGTGAAAACATGTCAACTTTATGATGCAAACATAAAGAAGACATATTGTATATGTAAATCAATATATAATATATTTGGTATGTCTGTTTTCCTTACAAGTAGAGAGCTTTAAAGTTAGAAAAATGCAGAATTTTCAAATTTTTCATGACCTTTTGGAATTTTTCATCAGAAATTATGCAAGTATAAAATTTACTACTATGTTAATGTAGAATATGAAAATGAATAGGAATTGGGTGGCTGCACACTATGAGAATGAACGCTGTTTACACCGAGGTACTGGAGTTACACCCTACCCAAAGCTGCCAAGGAAATAGAAGTGCTCAAAAATAAATGGAATCAGCCTTCTAGGTGTGGACAGGAATTACATTCTTCTGAATACAGGGTTTATAAAATGTTTTTAAAAAAAAACAAATTCTCCAAAAACTTTTTTTCTTTTTCTTTTTCTTTTTTTTTTTTAAGAAAAAATGAGGATGAAGCTGATACTTTGTCAATAAACATATATTTTATTAGAAATGATTGAATAGATTTACAAATTAGCATGTAAGACTAGAATCTGAGCAGGACCCTTGCTACAGATTCAGATGGTTAATATGACAATAAAACCTATAATAAAATGCATTTAATATGCTGTTTGGTGAATGCAATCTGCCACCTTACTGAACTTAAAGCGTACCTGTCATAGTGCAAAAAAAAAAAAAGAAAAAAGTTATATGTTACTCAGGACCCAATCCTTATCATGTGCATATCATTTTTATGTGTCTCGGACCTATATATCCAGATATATAAGCATTTATCTGCTGGTGAGTTACTTTTTCATTGTGCAGGCTGGAGGGGGCATGTCAGTCTGTCTCCCTCACAGGAGCAAGCCTGTGCAGTCAACCAATCAGTACTCTCTACTCTGTAACCCTTTACTCTCTGGTTTTATGCTGTGTCATGTGTCAGAGGAAGATACTTGGAGCTTGCCTGCAGTAATCAGAAGACATTATGGTGAATTCATAACAGGATAAAATTTATAAATATAAGAATAGATCTTTATAAAATTAGTGCAAGGATTTTTTAGATAATAGTACAGCATTTTTATGAATACATGTTCTATCTGTTTTATCTTCTCCTAGTAAAGCTGGATGCTAATCAGCATAGCTGTCACTATGTGTGTCATTCAGCTTTCACAGACTCCTGAATGTCTGATCAACTTCTTTGTCGTCCAGGAGTCCGAGAAAGCTTTGACTATTTCAGCATGCTGGGATTTGTAGTTTGTAACAACTGAAGTTGCAATGTTTGTAAATAACTGTGTTAGAGCAGTGTTGCCTCGAGCTGTTTTAAAACTACAGCTCCCAGCCTGTCCACACATCCTTTATCTGTAGTTTTGCATACACAATAGAAATCTCCTATACTGGATACCGGTATGCTTTACGGCCGGTATCCAGTATGCTGTAAAATCTAGACTAGTCTGTCTGGCTAAAAGACAGGTGACCCCTAGTGGTGGTTATTTTGAGCTTGAATTTCAGGTGAAAATGTAAAAAAAAAATTAACAGGTGTATATTGTGAAATGTCATATTATAATGAGTCTTGCAATATATGAAAAGTTTTTAACAATGACAGTGCCTCTTTAAATCGAAATCGTAATTCTGCTACTAGTATTGTAACATAGGATGTATATATGTTTTTATAACCGGTATAGTTACAATATACGGGCGTCTTTTGATGGAAAAATAGTATCTTAGTGCCAAGTGCTGATTTGGGTTTGTGACAATATCAGCAATAAATCCAGTTGGAAAGAAAATAGTTATGACAGACTACTGATCTGTAATAGTTATGCCCCACAGGTTGGCATGGGCTGCTCCTGGCCTAAAGTTGTATTTTACCTGTGTTCCTGAAGTAGAGATCGTACCTGTATACGGGTGAAGTGAAGATCGTAGCTGTAAGAAGATAACGGTGAGAAGAAGAATACTTGGTTATCCATCAAAGGTTTCCACCGATGTGGAACTTATCCTAATTGCTAACTAACAGATTTTTCCAAAACTACCACAGAAATTCAATCCACATCAAACTGTTTTAAGTGGGTTACAAAAGAAACCATTACATGCAACACAAAGCAGGTTATCCATATTCTGCAGTGCAACAAACAATATGTATGGAGGACCAAAAGATTATTAACCTCTTAAGGACCAAGCCCATTTTCACCTTAAGGACCAGGCCAATTTTATTTTAGCGTTTTTGTTTTTTCCTCCTCGCCTTCTAATATCCGTAACCCTTTTATATTTCCATCTACAGACCCATATAAGGGCTTGTTTTTTGCGTGACCAATTGTACTTTGTAATGATACCTCTCATTTTACCATAAAATGTACGGCGAACCCAAAAAAATATTTTTTTAGGAAGGAAATTTAAATGAAAATCACAATTTTGCACATTTTGGAGGGTTTCATTTTCACACTGTACACTTTACGGTAGAAATGACATGTTCTTTATTCTGTGGGTCAATACGATTAAAATGATACCCATGGCTAGATACTTTTTATATTTTTGTACCGCTTAAAAAAAATCTAAACTTTTTGTACAAAATCAGTAATCTAAAATTGCCCTATTTTGACCACCTATAACTTTTTCATTTTTCTGTATATAGGGCAGTATGAGGGCTCATTTTTTGTGCTATCATCTGTACTTTTTATTGATACCACATTTGCATAGATATAACATTTAGAACATTTTTTATACATTTTTTTTAGAATAAAATTTGACAAAAAAGCAGCATTTTAAAAAATTTTTTACGTTTACGCCGTTCACCGTACGGGATCATTACCGTATATACTCGAGTATAAGCCGACCCGAGTATAAGCCGAGACCCCTAATTTCAACCCAAAATCCCGGGAAAAGTTATTGACTCGAGTATAAGCCTAGGGTGGGAAATACATCATCCCCCCCTGTCATCATCCAGACCCCCGTCATCATCCAGACCCGTCATTAACATCCTCATCATCATCACCACCTGTCATCATCCAGACCCCCATCATCCCCTTGTCATCATCCCACACATCCCCCTTCATCATCCCCTTGTCATCATCCCACACATCCCCCCTTCATCATCCCCTTGTCATCATCCCACACATCCCCCCTTCATCATCCCCTTGTCATCATCCCACACATCCCCCCTTCATCATCCCCTTGTCATCATCCCACACATCCCCCCTTCATCATCCCCTTGTCATCATCCCACACACCCCCCTTCATCATCCCCACCCCCCTCCCCCTTCATCATCCTCTTGTCATCATCCCACCCCCCACCCCCTCCATCATCCTCTTATCATCCGCCCTCAGTGGTCTTCAACCTGCGGACCTCCAGAGGTTTCAAAACTACAACTCCCAGCAAGCCCGGGCAGCCATCGGCTGTCCGGGCTTGCTGGGAGTTGTTGTTTTGAAACCTCCGGAGGTCCGCAGGTTAAAGACCACTGCGGCCTTCGACATCATCCAGCCCCCTCTCACCCCCCTTTAGTTCTGAGTACTCACCTCCGCTTGGCGCTGGTCCGGTCCTGCAGGGCTGTCCGGAGAGGAGGTGGTCCGGTGGGATAGTGGTTCCGGGCTGCTATCTTCACCGGGGGCTCATCTTCTCCGCGCTTCCGGCCCGGAATAGAGGAGTTGCCTTGACAATGACGCAGAAGTACGTTGGCAATGAACGCACCTCTGCGTCGTTGTCAAGGCAACGTGACTATTCTGAGGCCGGGCCCGAAGCGCTTAGAAGAGGCCTCCCCGGTGAAGATAGCAGCCCGGAACCACTGTCCCACCGGACCACCTCCTCTCCGGACAGCCCTGCAGGACCGGACCAGCGCCGAGCGGAGGTGAGTACTGTACAGAACTAAAGGGGGGTGAGAGGGGGCTGGATGATGTTGAAGGCCGCAGTGGTCTTCAACCTGCGGACCTCCGGAGGTTTCAAAACTACAACTCCCAGCAAGCCCGGACAGCCGATGGCTGCCCGGGCTTGCTGGGAGTTGTAGTTTTGAAACCTCTGGAGGCCCGCAGGTTGAAGACCACTGCGGGTGGGGGAGTTCACTCGAGTATAAGCCGAGGGGGGTGTTTTCAGCACGAAAAATCGTGCTGAAAAACTCGGCTTATACTCGAGTATATACGGTAACATTATATTTTCATAGATCGGACATTTACGCACGTGACCATACTAAATATGTTTATTTTTTTTTAATTACGCTTTTTGGGGGTAAAATGGGAAAAACTGACAATTTTTATTGGGGGAGGGGATTTTTCACTTTTTTTTTCTTTACTTTTTTTTACACTTTTCAACTTTTTTTTTTTTCACTTTTTATGTCCTCATAGGGGACTATCTATAGCAATCATTTGATTGCTAATACTGTTCAGTGCTATGCATAGGACATAACACTGATCAGTATTATCGGCTATCTCCTGCTCTGGTCTGCTCGATCTCAGACCAGAGCAGGAGATGCCTGGAGATGGACAGAGGCAGGTGAGGGGACTTCCGTCCGCCATTACAGATGATCGGATCGCCGCGGCAGTGCTGCGGGCGATCCAATAATCTATTTTAACGTGCGCATTGCTGCAGATGCCGTGATCTGTACTGATCACGGCATCTGAGGGGTTAATGGCAGAAATCCGCGCGATCGCGGATGTCTGCCATTACCGGCGGGTCCCCGGCTGCTTTCCCCTGCCGTGTATGACATGAGCACTGCTCCGATGCTCGCGGTCATACACAGGACGTAAATGTACATCCTGGTGCACGAAGTACCGCCAAGCCAGGACGTACATTTAAGTCCGTGGTTGTTAAGGGGTAAAAACACTAATATCATAGCACACATACAATATTAAAAAAGCAATGAAAAACGCCCACTTTCTGCTCACTTTCTCAGACATCACAATCAGGATCCGTCACAACAAACATTTTATGGTATACAGAAAATCAGGAAAGACTGGAGGGGCAGCAATTTCTTGGCAAAAATGTCAAGATCCGAATCACACTGTCTTTGCCTATGTCCCCGCTGCCGGCAGGGCTGGGATTCGCATTGCGGGACGCTCCCGCATGCTAATCCCAGCCCGTCACTCCCCTCATCTTCCGCCTCTCCATTTCCTCGCAGCCCCGACACGTGTGCCCCGGAGCTCTTATTCCTAAAGGGCTAGTTATCAATTAATCAAGTGTCTACACCTGCACCCCTGTCCTTAACCCCTTAAGGACGGAGCCCTTATTCACCTTAAGAACTGAGCCCTTTTTTTGCAATTCTGACCACTGTCACTTTATGCATTAATAACTCTGGGATGCTTTTACTGATTATTCTGATTCCGACATTGTTTTTTCGTGACATATTCTGCTTTAACACAGTGGTAAATTTTCGTCGTTACTTGCATCCTTTCTTGGTTAAAAATCCCCAAATGTCATGAAAATTTTGCCTTTTTCTAACTTTGAAACTCTCTGCTTGTAAGGAAAATAGACATTCCAAATAAATTATATATTGATTCACATATACAATATGTCTACTTTTTATTTGCATCATAAAGTTGACATGTTATTACTTTTGGAAGACACCAGAGGGCTTCAAAGTTCAGCAGCAATTTTCCAATTTTTCTCAAAATTTTCAAAATCTGAGTTTTTCAGGGACCAGTTCAGTTTTGAAGTGGATTTGAGGGGTCTTCATATTAAAAATACCCCATAAATGACCCCTTTATAAAAACTGCACCCCCAAAGTATTCAAAATGACATTCAGAAAGTGTGTTAACCCTTTAGGTGTTTCACAGGAATAGCAGCAAGGTAAAGGAGAAAATTCATAATCTTCATTTTTTACACTCGCATGTTTTTGTAGACCCAGCTTTTGAAATTTTGCAAGGGGTAAAAGGAGAAAAAGCCCCCCAAAATTTTTAACCCAATTTCTCTTGAGTAAGGAAATACCTCATATGTGGAAAGCAAGTGCTCTGTGGGTGCACTAGAGGCCTCAGAAGGGAAGGAGCGACAATGGGATTTTGGAGAGTGAGTTTTTCTGAAATGGCTTTTTGGGGGGGCATGTCCCATTTAGGAAGCCCCTATGGTGCCAGAACAGCAAAAAAAAAAAAAAAAAACAACATGGCATACTATTTTGGAAACTACACCACTCAAGGAACGTAACAAGGGGTCCACTGAGCCTTAACACCCCACAGGTGTTTGACGACATTTCTTTAACCCCTTAAGGACGCAGCCCTTTTCACCTTACGGACTGAGCCATTTTTCGCAATTCTGACCACCGTCGCATTACGAATTAATAACTCGAAAACGCTTTTACCTAATATTCTGATTCTAAGACTGTTTTTACGTGACATATTCTACTTTATTTTGGGGGTAAATTTTCGGCGTTACTTGCATCCTTTTTTGGTGAAAAATCCCCAAATTTCATGTAAATTTAGCATTTTTCTTACTTTGAAGCTCTCTACTTGTAAGGAAAATGGATATTCCCAATTAATTTTATTTTTATTCACAAATACAAAATGTCCACTTTATGTTGGCATCATAAAATGGACATATTTTTGCTTTTTGAAAAAATTAGAGGGCTTCAAAGTAGAGCAGCAATTTTCAAAAATTTCATGAAAATTGCTAAATCTGAAGGGACAGATGTTACAGAACTACAACTCCCAGCATGCCTGGGCAGTCTAGGCATGCTGAGAGTTGTAGTTTGGCAACATCTGGAGGCCTACCATTTGGGCACCACTGTAACAGTGGTCTCCAATCTGTGACCCTCCAAATGTTGCAAAACTACAACTCCCAGCATGCCCAGACAATCTTTGGCTGTCTGGGCATGCTGGGTGTTGCAGTTTGGCCTTCCTAGTGGTTGCCACAGTAAAGATCACTTTACTTTCACTTTCATTCCCCCCCCCCCCCCCCCAACGTGGTTTCCATACCTGTGCCTGTCTCCAGCGACGATCGGGGGTCCCCAGGCATCTTCTCCTCCAGGTACCGGCCTCCATCTTTTCCCCACGTTTCCCACGACATCCAATGGTGGGCAGAGCGGGGGTTGCCATGGCAACCCACTGTCCTGCGCTGCCATTGGTCAGAATCCGGAATAGCAGAAAATTGCATGTCTGAATTGACATGCGATTTTCTGCGATCGCCGACATGGGGGGGGGGTCTCAGGAACCCCTGGGCGATGTGCCGGGATGCCTGCTGAATGATTTCGGCTAGCGGCGGGGACCGGAATTCCCACGGGCGTTTGCATACGCCCCACATCCCAAATTTTACATTTTTACAAGGGGTTATAGGAGAAAATGCCCCCCAAAATGTGTAACCCCATCTCTTCTGAGTATGGAAATACCCCATGTGTGGATGTCAAGTGCACTGCCGGCGCACTACAATGCTCAGAAAAGAAGAACTCACATTTGGCTATTGGAAAGAAAATTTTGCTGAAATGGTTTTTGTGGGGCATGTCGCATTTAGGAAGCCCCTATGGTGCCATAACAGCAAAAAAAATCCCACATGGCATACTATTTTGGAAACTCACCCATCAAGGAATGTAACAAGGGATACAGTGAGCCTACACACCCCACAAGTGCTTGACAAATTTCCGCTAAAGTTGGACGTGAAAATGAAAAATTAGATCTTTTCCACTAAAATGCTGGTTTACCCCAAATTTTTCTTTTTCACAAGGGGTAATTGAAGAAAAAGTCCCCCAAAATTTGTAACCCCATATCTTCTAAGTATAGAAATACCCCATATGTGGATGTAGAGTGCTCTGCGGGCGAACTACAATGCTCAAAAGAGAAGGAGCGCCATTGAGCTTTTGCTGAAATAATTTGGTTGGAATAGAAGTCGGAGGCCATGTGGTTTACAAAGCCCCGTGGTGCCAGAACAGTGGACCCCCCCACATTTGACCCCATTTTGGAAACTACACCCCTCACAGAATTTAATAAGGGGTACAGTGAGCATTTACACCCCACAGGTGTTTGACAGATTTTTGGAACAGTGGTCCATGAAAAGGAAAAATTTTATTTTTCATTTGCACAGCCCACTGTTCCAAAGATCTTTCAAACGCCAGTGGGGTGTAAATGCTCATTGCACCCCTTATTAAATTCTGTGAGAGGTGTAGTTTCCACTGTACTCCTTATCACTGTACCCCTTATTACAATACGTGAGGGGTGTAGTTTCCAAAATGGGGTCACATATGAGGGGAGGGGGGGGTCCACTGTTGGCACTATGGGGGCTTTGTAAACACACATGGCCTTCAATTTCGGACACATTCTCTCCCCAGAAGCACAGCACTTTACATCCAGTATGTTCTTACTCAGAAAAAATGGGGCTACAAAATTTGGGGTGCTTTTTTTTCCTATTCTCCCTTGTGAAAATGAAAAATGTAGGGTGACAACAGCATTTTAGTTAAAAAAAAATAAATAAATATATATATATTTTTTTTTCATATTAACATCCAAGTTTAACAAAAATTTGTCAAACACCTGTGGGGTGTTAAGGCTCACTATACCCCTTGTTACCTTCCATGAGGGGTGTAGTTTCCAAAATTGGGTCACATCTGGGTATTAATTGTTTTGCATTTATCAACACCAAAAGGAATTTTTTTCAGCAGCAAAAAATGTTTATGAAACAATGCAAAACTTTATTGATACTATATGAAACAGACACATGTTAAAATATATTTGTATAGGCAAGCACAGTGCACAAGGCTGGATAAAATGGCAGGGAAATAAAGGCAAAGAGAGATGGTGCACAATAAGAATCCATGACAAAGGTTACTTATACCACATGCATTACAAGAATAAAAGACTACAGATATAACAACCTTAACACCTAATTACAAAGAATGAATGCTGAAGAAATAAGCAATAAAGTTCAGGAAAGAAAAGTAAATAACCAGAGCAGAGCCATGTATACCTGCACCTACCCCAACGCACGTTTCACGCCAATTCGCTTCGTCAGGGGGCGTGGCTATTCCTGGATCCCAATGCTTTATTTATACTCTGGGGGAACCTATCCTAAACTACCTACATAAGATTGACAACCTCAATGTCCAATGGAAATCATGGGCTGCGTATGGATAATGACCCCATGATTAAGTACCTTATGTGCGTAGTATACCATGATGGCAGCGGCCGTCAGTGGAGCGGAGCGTCCACACGGAAGTGACTTAGGTCATGTGACCGCGTCAGGTCACATGACCGGCGAAGCCTGCGTAATAACGCTGCTGAATGCAGAGCCAATGAAGTGGCGGCCATGTGATCCAGATGGGTCACATGACCGGAGAGCTTCTTGCGTGATTACGTGACTGAATACAGAGACTGGGGACTGAATACAGAGTCCGTAATGTGCATGGGTGCTGCTCGGCAGTGCATGCGCATAAGTGAAAAAAGTGAAAGTGCTGAAAAATAAACAACATGCAGGTGCTAGTGAAAACCAATGTGAACACACGTGAGGATAAATAGAAAGGGATACTCACCTGTGATGTGTGATGGCTTTTAATAAACAATAAAGACACTGCATGCACATATATGAAACAGTAATGATATACATATTGAATGAAAATACTTACTACACAAGAGAGTTAAGGTATGGTGGAATAGATCTTCTTTGGAACAATATGTGAGTCGAAATTTCATTCCGAGAGGCCTCCGAGTACAGATATTCCCCTCTTATGGCCGTGATGACGAACAGTTCAGTAAACAATGGGAGGAGGTGTGTAACAAATGTTCCATGACATTTCTACTACTAATTATTGAATTTAATACACAAACCCTTGACCAAGTCACCAGTGATATTGAAACAGCCACCAAACAACTGTATGATCTGCCGACTGAGACAGAGATTGATGCCTTTAAGAAGGAGATGAAGGATGCCTATAAAGTGTGGGAGAAACAAATACAAACACAAAAGACCAAGAAATTCAAGAGAGATACACAAGATTTTTTGAATAATAGGGTCTACAAGTGGAAATTTGGTAATAAAATGTCTCGCTCAAGATCTCAATCCATCGCCTCCATGACCTCGGCTGACGTGGAATCTTATACCTCATCGGTGTCTCAAGACATCAATCCTACAAAAGGAAAAAAGACCAGATGAGCGGTCCATCCAGCAGGAGGCGTAATGACAGAGCCAATACCACAGATACTCAACGTACCAACTTGAAGGTAATTGATCTCTCAGATAGAATGTTAACATCTGCTCAACTTGAAGTCCTTAATTTAGGCCTCACTTTTTCTCCCTCATGCAGCATTAACCAATTTGACACCATCAAGGATCTGCATTTGTTTGCACGAAAGCTGGTTTTCAAAAAAATGTTACAAACTCATTCTTCGGCTTCCATCTGCACATCAAGAGACGAATATATTGCACTCCAAGCACTGGAAGATTTGGCAGATGATCAGATAGATACACTTCCTGAATTTCCCAAGACACTCACGCCCAAGTCACGTACGTGCCCTCCACTCTCATTGTGTTCCAACATTGACTTATTTGTACAACTAACCACGAAAGTGATTGAAGGCATCAATGTTGATGATACCTATCAAAATTGTACAGCTAGTCAGCGGAAGGCCATTAGTGATTTGCAAAAGATGACAGATGTCGTCATTAAGCCATCAGATAAGGGTGGCAATGTGGTCATCTGGCCCGCCCACCTTTATGAAAAAGAAGCATTAAGGCCACTTAGGGACAACACCTGTTATAAAAAACTCACGTTCAATCCACGTTCATCCAAATTCCAGGCAGAATTGAAAATGATCTTATCTCGTGCGGTTTCCAAGGGAACAATTACACATCAACAGATGGGATATCTAATGGTTGAACACCCTACCGTGGCAACTTTGTACCTCTTACCTAAAGTGCACAAGCACCCCACATTTCCACCGGGCCGACCTATTGTGTCAGGAAGGAATAACTCATGTGAGCAAATTTGTAAGCTTATTGATTCAGTCCTACGCAATATGGTTGAAATGCTTCCATCATATCTGAAGGATACCACTGATCTCCGCAGGATGCAAGATATACACCTTGATTGATTGTAACGTGTGACGTGGAATCACTATATACGTCAATTTGACACACAGATGGTATTAACGCGATGAAACTTCCTCAGGATGTCGGATTCAGACAATGCAGTTGGTGAGTTTATCATTGAACTATTGCATTTCGCGCTAACTCACAATTTCTTCATGTTCAAACAGCCGTTTTTTCTGCAAACGTAAGGTACAGCAATGGGGGTGGCCTGTGCGCCCTCGTACGCTAACTTGTCTCTTGGCGCCTGGGAACGTGTGATCTTCCAGAATGACACTCACCTTTCTGTCGACAGGGTCCAATTTTGGGCAAGATTTATAGACGATGTCATCTTCATATGGAAAGGAACGGTGGAAGAACTAAACCGATTTATCGAGGACCTCAACTGCAACGATCAGAACATCAGACTGACCTTCAAGTATTGCAGAACTAACATGGATTTTTTGGACGTGAGTTTTAATGTAGATGAGAATGGGGTGGTACAAATCGGATCTCTCTAGAAAAAGTACGGCCACAAATTCACTGCTTCACGCAAATTCTTCTCACCCTAGGAAGCTGATTTAGAGTATACCCATCGGGCAATTCCTACGCATACGTCGCATGTGTTCCACGGAAGAATCTTTCGAGATGAGAGCAAGAGAATTGAGTCAGAGGTTCCGTGACTGCGGCTATGAAGATCATGTCATCAAAAGGGCTTACCATCGTGCCAAATCTGCTAACCGTAACATGCTACTTCAATCCCGGCCAAGGAAAAACAGACGACCAGGTGAGGTTCATCGCCACATTTCACACACAGGCTAGTGAAGTGAGAAATGTATTAGCGAAATATTTGGATCTTCTGACATTGGACCCCATTCTGAAATGATATATTCAGAAACATCCATCAATTACATACAGGAGATCTGCCAATTTACGGGATAATCTGGTTCACAGCCACTACACAGGACCCCCTAACATGCCATGGCCTAGCAGTAAAGGCCCACGATGGGGCTGCAAATCATGTGGAAAATGTGTAGCGTGTAAGAATGTAGAATGACACCCATTTCCTTTATTCCAGGGGAGAGAGAAACTACAAGATCACCCCTAGTATCACATGCAACACCACCGGCATCATCTACCATGCCACCTGCCCCTGTGGACTCGTTTACATTGGCTTGACGACTAGAGAATTTCGACAAATAAGGGAGCATATCTGTTACGCCGAGCGCTCCGGGTCCCTGCTCCTCCCCGGAGCGCTCGCGGCGTTCCTCTCTCTGCAGCGCCCCGGTCAGACCCGCTGACCGTTAGCGCTGCACTAACATTGCCGGCGGGGATGCGATTCGCATAGCGGGACGCGCCCGCTAGTGAATCACATCCCAAGTCACTCACCTGTCCCGGCCCCCGGCTGTCATGTCCTGGCGCGCGCGGCTCCGCTCTCTAAGATTTAAAGGGCCAGTGCACCAATGATTGGTGCCTGACCCAATTAGCCTAATTAGCTTCCACCTGCTCCCTGGCTATATTACCTCACTTCCCCTGCACTTCCTGGCCGGATCTTGTTGCCTTGTGCAAGTGAAAGCGTTTAGTGTTGTCCAAAGCCTGTGTTCCAGATCTTCTGCTATCCACATTGACTACGAACCTTGCCGCCTGCCCCGACCTTCTGCTACGTCTGACCTTGCCTCTGCCTAGTCCTTCTGTCCCACGCCTTCTCAGCAGTCAGCGAGGTTGAGCCGTTGCCGGTGGATACGACCTGGTTGCTACCGCCGCAGCAAGACCATCCCGCTTTGCGGCGGGCTCTGGTGAATACCAGTAGCATCTTAGAAACGGTCCACCGACACGGTCCACGCCAATCCCTCGCTGACACAGAGGATCCACATCCAGCTAGCCGAATCGTGACAATATCCTTGGCATTCAAGCCGTTGCAAATCAAGAGGATCTCTCTAGCCTTACCGTTATTCCACGACACTTCCAAACACATCATAATTGTGATCCTTCAGGTTTCAAGTTTAGAGGAATCGACAGAATTTTCATCAGCCCTAGAGGAGGTGAGTGGAAGAAGTTGTTGGCACAATGGGAAGTCAAATGGATCGTTAAGCTGAATACCATGCAACCCGCGGGTCTTAATGATTACATCAGTTATGCTCCTTTTTTGTAGATCAACATTTACATCATTCACTTGGTCTGATCCGTAGTGTTTATTTCTGGTTTTAATTGTCTTTTTACGTTTTGGTTTTAATTTTTTCTTTCTCTTTGTCCCTTTATGTTTTAGTTTCTTCTATCCTGGAAATCTACTGCCGGAAAAATATCCATCTTGATATGCACCTTATGTCCTATCGTTGCTGCTTTTCCTATTGTGCACTTTATTTCTTACCAATGCAGAGCCATTTCCTATATGCACTTTATAGCATGCATTCATTAATCTGCACTTTGGTACATAGTTATCCATTTGTGTCTTATATTGGATTGACATGCACATTCTATCACAATAAACATTCATTTTGCTATTTTTTAATATTCATATTCTCCTTTTCTAAGGCAAAGCATAATTGCAGTTTTGAAATTGTTCACGTCTTACATTTTTCAGGAACTTCTCTCCTTTGTTCAGCACACACCCTATTGCTTTTCACTATAGTCAATCATACATACCACCTTCACTTTGTGAGGTTTTTCTCTTTTTTTCCTTTTTTTACCCCCATGTTCATTATACAGCCATCACATCCATCAGACATGTCACTTTTATTTTACACTCAGTATGCGCTTGTTCAACATTTCCACACATATCCATTTCCTTTACACATTCATGCACTTCTTTCCTTTTTCCTACCACACTCATCACTGTCACATACATTTCACTTTAGGGTATCATGCATTCACATTTTCACTTACACATTTTTACTTTCACATCATTGTCCATTCATTGTCTGTTATATTTTCATTCAATATGTATATAATTACTGTTTCATATATGTGCATGCACTGCCTTTATTTTTTCTTAACAGCCATCACACATCACAGGTGAGTATCACTTTTTATTTATCCTTATGTGTGTTCACATTGGTTTTCACCAGCATCTGCATGTTGTTTATTTTTCAGCACTTTCACATTTTTCACTTATGCGCATGCGCTGCCGAGCCGCACGCATGCGCCATTACAGACCGTACAGGTCCCCGGTCTCTGTATTCAGTCATGTAATCACGCAAGAAGTTCTCCGGTCATGTGTCCCATCTGGATCACATGGCCGCCACTTCATTGGCTCTGCATTCAGCTGCGTTATTACGCAGGCTTCGCCGGTCATGTGACCTGACGCGATCACATGACCTAAGTCACTTCAGTGTGGATGGTCCGCTCCACTGACGGCCGCTGCCATCATGGTATACTACGCACATAAGGTACTTAATCATGGGGTCATTATCCATACGTCAGCCCATGATTTCCATTGGACATTGAGGTTGTCAATCTTATGTAGGTAGTTTAGGATAGGTTCCCCCAGAGTATAACTAAAGCATTGGGATCCAGGAATAGCCACGCCCCCTGACGAAGCGCATTGGCGTGAAAAGTGTGTTGGGGTAGGTGCAGGTATACATGGCTCTGCTCTGGTTATTTACTTTTCTTTCCTGAACTTTACTTTTCTTTCCTGAACTTTGTTGCTTCTTTCCTCAGCATTTATTTCTTTGTAATTAGGTGTTCATGTTGTTATATCTGTAGTCTGTTATTCTTGTAATGCATGTGGTATAAGTAACCTTCGTCAGGGATTCTTATTGTGTACCATCTGCCTTTGCCTGTATTTCCCTGCCATTTTATCCACCCTTGTGCACTGTGCTTGCCTATACAAATATATTTTAACATGTGTCTGTTTTATATATTATCAATAAAGTTTTGCATTGTTTCATAAACATTTTTTGCTGCTGAAAAAAATTATTTTTGGTGTTGATTTTCCCACTTAGGTGGTTTCAGCAACTCTATCCCTACTGTTGTATTTTTGTCGGTGACATATTGTTTTGCGTTTATGTCAGAACCGCTGTAAAATCAGCTACCCCTGTGCAAATCGTCAATTAAGACCTCAAATGTACATGGCACGCTCTCACTTCTGAGCCATGTTGTGCACCCACAGAGCACTTTACACCCACATATGGGGTAGTTCTGTACTCAGGAGAAATTGCTTTACAAATTTTGGGGGTCTTTTCTTCCTTTTACCGCTTGTGAAAATTGAAAGTATGGGGCAACACCAGCATGTTAGTGTAAAAAATGTTTGTTTGTTTTTTACACTAACATGCTGGTGTAGACCTCAACTTTTCCTTTTCATAAGGGATAAATACCCTGTACATTCACATGGGAGGGGGAGGGAGGGGCAAACCTTCAGCTTTTGCAAAACTACAACTCCCAGCATGCACTGACAGACCATACATGCTGGGAGTTGTAGTTCTGCTACAGCTGGAGGCACATTGGTTACAAAAAACTGAGAGTTTGTTACTTAACTCATTGTTTCGCAACCAGTATGCCTCCAGCTGTTGCTAAACTAGAACTCCAAGCATGTACAGTCTTTCAATGCATGCTGGTAGTTGTATTTTTGCAACAGCTGGAGGCACACTTTTTCATAGAAAAAATGTGCCTCCAGCTGTTGCATAACTAAAATCCCCAGCATGCACAGACTACCAAAGGGCATGCTGGGAGTTGTAGTTGGAAGTCCAGCTGATGCAAAACTACAACTCCAAGCATGCCCTTTGGCTGTGCATGCTGCGAGTTGTTGCTAAGCAGCAGCAGGAGGTGAACAGGCCTCACCTCCTGCTGTATTCTGCCGCCGGGACCGCCGCTGCTGCTTCCAACGATCCTGCTGCTTCCACCGATCCTGCTGCTCCTGTCACTGCCACTGATCCTGAGGGGGCCCCTGCCGGACCAGGGCAAGGTAGGAGACCCCGATCACCGCCATCATTGCCGTCCCGATCGCCACCCAGCAGGGTCATGATTGGTCGGTCGTTCCGACCGATCAATTGCGTGGTTGTGAGGCGGCTACAGTGCCACCTCACTCCTGCTGGGTAAGGGTGAATGGGGCTCTCTTAGCCCCATTCACCCTTCTTTTCCGGGTCACCGGGTATCCAGAGACCCGATTGACCCGGAATAACCGCAAATCGGCGGTCTGAATTGACGTGGGGGGTCTGCTTGGGGTGCCTGCTGATATATCAGCAGTTACCCCGGTCCGGTCCCCGCCCGGAATTCCCACGGGCGTACCCATACACCCTCAGTCCTTAAGGACTTTAAAACGGGGCCGTGTGGATATGCCTGGCATCCTTAAGGGGTTAAATATCAGCACCTCCCTTGGTTCCCTGATGGATCTTTGGTTTCCTTTTGGCATAGTGATAGCTCTGTGTTCCTGTTTCTGTGTACCTGTTCCTTGCTACCTTACCTTCCTGCACCAGTGTTACCTGCCCTGACCTACTGCCATATTGCCATGTCCTGCCAGTCTCCTTCTGTGCCACGCCACCTCCTAGCTACCTGTGTGGACGAGTAATGCCAGGGGTAGAGACCTGGGTGCTGCCTGCAGCTGCAAGACCATCCTGTTTTTCGGCTGGCTCTGGTGAAAACCAGAGGCACCTTAGACTCCGCTCCCTGGCACGGCTCACGTCATCATCCACACAGGCCCAGAGGACCATCTGACTTGAGCCGTTACAGTAAGATCCGGCCATGGATCCCGCTGGGGTGCCTTTGCCAAATGTCTCGGATGTTTCCACCGTCATGGCTCATCAGTCGCAGCAGTTAGCCCGTCAGGTGCAACAACTGAATCAAGTCTCAGCCATGGTGCAACAGCTTCTTGCCGCTCAGCAGCAACAACAGCAGCAACCTCCTGTTCCTGAGCCTCCTCCTGTTTCTGCAGCTTCCTCCTGGACCAAGCTTTGTTTGTCTTTGTCTTCAAAGTATGACTGAGATCCCAAGCTGTGTAGAGGCTTTGTGACAGTGTTCTATCCATCTTGAACTCATGGTGGATCTGTTCCTGACAGAGCGTACTAAAGTGGCGTTTGTGTTCAGTCTACTTTCTGGAAAAGCTTTGGCCTTGGCTACTCCTCTCTGGGATCGTAGAGATCTGTTCTCCTTGAACCTGTCTGCCTTTCTTGCTGAATTCCGCAATGCATTTGAAGAACCCGTGCGAGCCTCCTCTGCCGAGATGGCTCTACTGAATCTCTGCCAAGGGAACTCCTCCGTTGGCAACTACGCGGTTCAGTTCCACACTCTTGCCTCTGAACTTTCTTGGAATGACGAGGCCTTGTGTGCTACCTTTTAAAAATGGACTTTCCTCTAGAATCAAGGATGCTTTCGCTGCACAAGATTCTCCGGCTAACCTGAGCGAACTTATCCATTTAGCCACTCGAATTGATGTACATTTTGCCGAGAGGCAAGAGGAACCTTCGGAAAAAGAACCTGCCCGAATACGGCGTTTACCTCGTCTGGCCCCCATGTTCCAACATCCACCCCTACTCTCTACTTTGCCTCTTGCCGAAGAGGCTATGGAAGTGGACCGTTTTCACTTAACACAGCAGAAAAAAGCCAGTCGACGCAATGAGAATTTGTGCTTATATTGTGCCAATTCGGAGCACTTTCTCAAAGACTGCTCTATATGTCCCTCATGTCTGGGAGAATGTGCTCAACTTGGACCAGTAGGAGTGGCTTCCCTAGATGTTAATATTGCCTCGCCTTGCCTGACCACCCCGGTTCAAGTATTTTCCTCTGCCAAAACGTCTTTCATGACTTCTGCTCATTTGGACATCGGTTCCGCTGGTAACTTCATTGGTGCCTCCCAGGTCCATAAACATGTCTTCCACATCTCTTCTGTTAATGGACAAAAAATTTATTGTAAGGTGCAATTTTGCGCTGAACCCCTCGTCATGCAAGTAGGAAATTTGCATAAGGAAAGAATTGAGTTCTATGTGCTACCACATTGTACTTCAGAGCTTCTTCTTGGTCTTCCTTGGCTTCACCGTCATTCTCCACAACTTGACTGGAAATCTGGTGTAATCACTTGTTGGGGACAATATTGCCAAGATCACTGTCTTGTTCCTCCTGTGATATCTTCTGTGCCTGTTAAACCTAGATGTAAAGACTTGAACTGGGGACATTCTTCCTTGCCAGTTGGTCACCTTAGAAGACGGAAGACTCCACGACAGAAGCCTGCAAGTTTCTTACAGCCTTTGTCCATTCCAGAAACCCCCTGGTCTCATGTAGTGGGGAACTCTCTGAATTCCAAAGAAGAGGCGGAGATCAAAGGGGAGGGGGGGAGTACTGTAACGCCTGCGCTCCGGCCGCACACGTCGGCCGTGAGCCGTCTTTGCTTATGTCCCCGCTGCCCGCATGCAAATCCCAGCTAGTCACTCACCTCCCTCATCTTCCGCCTTTCCGTGTCCTCGTAGCCCCGGGGGCTCTTACTCTCAAAGGGCCAATGCTCAATTAATCAAGTGTCTACACCTGCACCCCTGTCCTTAACCCCTTAAGGACACAGCCAATTTTCACCTCTAGGATGCAGCCCTTTTTTGCACATCTGTCCACTGTCACTTTAAACATTAATAACTCTGGAATGCTTTTACTTATCAATCTGATTCCGAGATTGTTTTTTCGTGACATATTCTACTTTAACATAGTGGTAAATTTTTGTGGTAACTCGCATCCTTTCTTGGTGAAAAATCCCCAAATTTGATGAAAAAATTGAAAATTTTGCATTTTTCTAACTTTGAAGCTCTCTGCTTGTAAGGAAAATGGATATTCCAAATATTTTTTTTTTGGATTCACATATACAATATGTCTACTTTATGTTTGCATCATAAAATGTATGAGTTTTTACTATTGGAAGACATCAGAGGGCTTCAAAGTTCAGCAGCAATTTTTCAATTTTTCACAAAATTTTCAAACTCGCTATTTTTCATGGACCAGTTCAGGTTTGAAGTGGATTTGAAGGGTCTTCATATTAGAAATACCCCATAAATGACCCCATTACAAAAACTGCACTCCCCAAAGTATTCAAAATGACATTCAGTAAGTGTTTTAGCCCTTTAGGTGTTTCACAGGAAAGGCAGCAAAGTGAAGGAGAAAATTCAAAATCTTCATTTTTTACACTTGCATGTTCTTGTAGACCCAATTTTTGAATTTTTACAAGGGGTAAAAGGACAAAATTTATACTTGAATTTGTAGCCCAATTTCTCTCAAGTAAGCACATACCTCATATGTCTATGTAAATTGTTCGGCGGGCGCAGTAGAGGGCTCAGAAGCGAAGGAGTGACAAGGGGATTTTGGAGAGTACGTTTTTCTGAAATGGTTTTTGGGGGGCATGTTGCATTTAGGAAGCCCCTATGGTGTCAAAACAGCAAAAAAAAAACACATGGCATACCATTTTGGAAACTAGACCCCTTGGGGAACGTAACAAGGAATTAAGTGAGCCTTAATACCCCACAGGTGTTTCATGACTTTTGCATATGTAAAAAAATAAATAAATTTCACTAAAATGTGTGTTTTCCCCCCAAATTTCACATTTTTGCAAGGGTTAATAGCAGAAAATACCCCCCCCCCCCAAAATTTGTAACCCCATCTCTTCTGAGTATGGAGGTACCCCATAAGTTGACCTGAAGTGCACTACGGGCGAACTACAATGCTCAGAAGAGAAGGAGTCATATTTGGCTTTTTGAGAGCAAATTTTGCTCGGGGGGCATGTCGCATTTAGGAAGCCCCTATGGTGCCAGGACAGCAAAAAAAAACACATGGCATACCATTTTGGAAACTAGACCCCTTGAGGAACGTAACAAGGGATAAAGTGAACCTTAATACCCCACAGGTGTTTCACGACTTTTGCATATGTAAAAAAAATTATTTTTTTTACACTAAAATGCTTGTTTTCCCCCAAATTTTACATTTTTTTACAAGGGATAATAGCAGAAAATATCCCCCAAAATTTGTAACCCCATCTCTTCTGAGTATGGAAATACCCCATAAGTGGACGTGAAGTGCACTGGTGGCGAACTACAATGCTCAGAAGAGAAGGAGCATCATTGAGCTTTTGGAGAGAGAATTTGTCCATGTGCATTTCCAAAGCCCCCACTGGTGCCAGAACAGTGGACCCCCCCCCCCCACATGTGACCCCATTTTTAAAACTACACCCCTCAGGGAAGGTAATAAGGGGTGCAGAGAGAATTTACACCCCACTGGCATTTGACGGATCTTTGGAACAGTGGGCTGTGCAAATAAAAAAATGTATTTTTCATTTTCACAGACCCCTGTTTCAAAGATCTGTCAGACACCTGTGGGGTGTAAATGCTCACTGTACCCCTTATTACATTCCGTGAGGGGTGTAGTTTCCAAAATGGGGTCACATGTGGGTATTTATTGTTTTGCACTTATGTCAGAACCGCTGTAAAATCAGCCACCCTTGTGCAAATCACCAATTTAGACCTCAAATTTACATGGTGCACTCTCCCTTCTGAGCCTTGTTGTGCGTCCCCAGAACACTTTGTGCCCACATATGGGGTATCTCCGTACTCAGGAGAAATTGCATTACAAATTTTGGAGTCTTTTTTTCTTTTACCGCTTGTGAAATTTTAAAGTATGGGGCAACACCAGTATGTTAGTGTACAAAAATTTTATTTTTTTTACACTAACATGCTGGTGTAGACCCCAACTTTACCTTTTCATAAGGGGTAAAAGGAGAAAAAGCCCCCCAAAATTTGTTAGGCAATTTCTCCTGAGTACGGCGATACCCCATATGTGGCCCTATTCTGTTGCCTTGAAATACGACAGGGCTCCAAAGTGAGAGCGCCATGCGCATTTGAGGCCTTAATTAGGGATTTGCATAGGGGTGGGCATAGGGGTATTCTACACCAGTGATTCCCAAACAGGGTGCCTCCAGCTGTTGCTAAACTCCCAGCATGCTTGGACAGTCAATGGCTGTCCGGAAATGCTGGGAGTTTTTGTTTTGCAACAGCTGGAGGCTCCGTTTTGGAAACACTGCTGTAGGATACATTTTTCATTTTTATTGGGGGGGGAAGGGGGGTGGTGGGGGGGCAGTGTACGTGTGTATATGTAGTGTTTTACTCTTTATTTTATGTTAGTGTAGTGTTTTTAGGTTACATTCACACTGACGGCGGATTACACCGAGTCTCCCGCTAGGAGTTTGAGCTGCGGCTGCAGATCAAACTTGAAGTGGGGGACTCACTGTAATCCGCCGCCAGTGTGAATGTAACCTGTACATTCACATGGGGGGGGGGCAAAACTACAACTCCCAGCATGCACTGACAGAACGTGCATGCTGGGAGTTGTAGTTTTGCAACAGCTGGAGGCACACTGGTTGGAAAATACTGAGTTAGGTAATAGAACCTATTACCTAACTCAGTATTTCCCAACCAGTGTGCCTCCAGCTGTTGCAGAACTACAACTCTCATCATGTACTGATTACCAAAGGGAATGCTAGGAGATGTAGTTATGCAACAGCTGGAGGAACGCAAGTACAACTCCCAGCATGCCAAGACAGCCATTTGCTGTTCCTGAATGCTGGGAGTTGTAGTTTTGCAAGATTTAGAGGGGTTCAGGCTAGAGATCACTGACAGTGGTCTCTAAACTGTGGCACTCCAGATGTTGCAAAACTACAAATCTCAGCATGCTAAGACAGCAAACTGCTGTCTGGGCATGCTGGGAGTTGTAGTTTTGTAACATCTGGAGGGCTACAGTTTAGAGACCACTGTCAGTGATCTCTAGCCTGAACCTCTCTAAATCTTGCAAAATTACAACTCCCAGCATGCCAACACAGCAAACAGCTGTCAAGGCATGGTGGGAGTTGTAGTTTTGCAACATCTGGAGGGCCACAGTTTAGAGACCACTCTCCAAACTGTCGCCCTGCAGATGTTGCTAGGCAACAGACTCCCGGACACGCAGTGCCATACTCACCTCCACCGCCGCCATGATCACAGCCGCCGCCGGGTAAGTGACCGCCGCTGCCGCCGCTACTACACCGATGGGTAGGCATAGCGGGGGGGAACCGAACTTTAACCCCCCCGCCCCCAGTCTGCTATTGGTCTGTCGCTCCGCCGATCAATAGCAGGGATAGGAGGGGTGGCACCCCTGCCACCTCACTCCTATCTCTTCAAGGGGGATCGAGGGTGTCTTGGACACCCTCGATCCCCCTTATTTTATCGTGGCACCGCCGTTACATAGTTACATAGTTAGTACGGTCGAAAAAAGACATATGTCCATCAAATTCAACCAGGGAATTAAGGGGTAGGGGTGTGGCGCGATATTGGGGAAGGGATGAGATTTTATATTTCTTCATAAGCATTAATGTTATTTTGTTCCAGGAATGTATCTAATCCTGTTTTAAAGCTGTTAATTGTTCCTGCTGTGACCAGTTCCTGAGGTAGACCGTTCCATAAATTCACAGTCCTCACGGTAAAGAAGGCGTGTCGCCCCTTGAGACTAAACTTTTTCTTCTCCAGACGGAGGGAGTGCCCCCTCGTCCTTTGGGGGGGTTTAACCTGGAACAGTTTTTCTCCATATTTTTTGTATGGGCCATTAATATACTTATATACGTTTATCATATCCCCCCTTAAACGTCTCTTCTCAAGACTAAACAATTGTAACTCCTTTAATCGCTCCTCATAGCTAAGATGCTCCATGCCCCATATTAGTTTAGTCGCGCGTCTCTGCACCCTTTCCAACTCCGCAGTGTCCCTTTTATGGACAGGTGCCCAAAACTGAACAGCATATTCCAGGTGAGGCCGTACCAATGATTTATAAAGGGGGAGTATTATGTCCCTGTCCCTTGAGTCCATGCCTCTTTTGATACATGACAATATCCTGCCGGCTTTGGAAGCAGCAGCCTGACATTGCATGCTATTCTGTAGTCTGTGATCTACAAGTACACCCAGATCCTTCTCTACCAGTGACTCTGCCAGTTTAATCCCCCCTAAGACATACGATGCATGCAGGTTATTAGTACCCAGATGCATAACTTTACATTTATCCACATTGAACCTCATTTGCCAAGTGGATGCCCAGACACTTAGTCTATCCAAGTCATCTTGTAACTTATGCACATCCTCTATAGACTGTACTGTGCTACAAAGCTTGTTGTCATCTGCAAAGATAGAAACAGAGCTGTTAATACCATCCTCTATATCATTGATAAATAAATTAAACAACAGCGGTCCCAGTACTGAACCTTGGGGTACACCACTAATAACCGGGGACCAATCAGAGTACGAATCATTGACCACCACTCTCTGGGTACGATCCATGAGCCAGTGTTCAATCCAGTTACAAACTAAAATTTCCAAACCCAAAGACCTTAACTTACCTGTCAGACGTCTATGAGGGACAGTATCAAACGCTTTAGCAAAATCCAGAAACACTATATCCACAGCCATTCCTCTGTCAAGGCTTCTACTCACCTCTTCATAAAAGCAAATTAGATTGGTTTGACAACTTCTATCCTTAGTAAACCCATGCTGGCTATCACTTATAATACAATTATCCCCTATGTATTCCTGTATGTAATCCTTTATAAGTCCTTCAAACAATTTACCCACAATGCACGTTAACCTTACCGGTCTATAGTTTCCTGGGGAAGACCTAGAGCCCTTTTTGAAGATTGGCACCACATTCGCCTTGCGCCAGTTCCTTGGCACAATACCAGACACCAGTGAATCTCTAAATATCATGAACAGGGGTACAGATATTACTGAACTTACCTCTCTAAGAACTCTTGGGTGCAATCCATCTGGCCCTGGAGATTTGCTTACATTTAAATTACTTAACTTACCTTGTACCATCTCTACATTAAGCCAGTTCAGTACATTACATGATGTGTTACCAGCACTGACCTGGCCAATGTCAGCTCCTTCTTCCATAGTGTATACAGAACTAAAGAACCCATTCAGTAGCTCCGCCTTCTCTTGATCGCCCGTGACAACCTCCCCATTATCATTATTAAGGGGTCCTACATGCTCTGTCCTTGGTTTTTTTGCATTTATATATCTAAAAAAATATTTAGGATTAGTTTTGCTTTCTTTGGCCACCTGTCTCTCATTTTGAATTTTTGCTGTTTTTATTACATTTTTACAGATTTTATTAAGCTCCTTGTACTGTGTAAATGTTGTAGCTGACCCATCAGATTTGAATTTTTTGAAGGCTATTTTTTTGTTGTTTATTGCTCTTTTAACATCATTTGTCAGCCATGTAGGATTTAGTTTTAGTCGTTTATATTTGTTCCCCTTTGGTATATATTTAGCTGTATAGTTATTTAGAGTTGATTTAAAGATGTCCCATTTACCTTCTGTATCAGTATTTGAGAACACCTCCCCCCAGTCTATGTCCTGTAGTGCAGCCCTCAGCCCAGGGAAGTTTGCCTTTTTAAAGTTATATGTTTTTGCCTTCCCCGCCTGTCTTTGTTTTCTACATTTTAAGTCAAAAGAAACTATATTGTGGTCGCTATTACCAAGGTTTTCCCGCACAGTTACATTACCAACCAGCTCTGCTTTGTTGGAAATAATCAGATCCAACAAGGCATCACTTCTTGTTGGGTCCTCCACAAACTGGCCCATAAAATTATCCTGCAATAAATTTAGGAATTGTCGCCCCTTTGTAGTTTTAGCCAACCCCGGACCCCAATCTATATCTGGATAGTTAAAATCTCCCATTATTACCACTGTACCTGCCCGGACGGCCCTCTCTATTTGTTTATGAAGCCGAACTTCTATCTCTTCAGTGATATTAGGGGGTCTATAGATTACACCAAGTATTATTTTTTCAGTATTTCCCTCCTTTTGTAATTCTACCCACAGTGATTCCACCTCCTCAGAATCATCACACACTATGGCATCGTTCACACTGACTTTCATACCACTTCTTACATACAGACAGACTCCACCACCTTTTCTGTTCATTCTATCCTTGCAAAACAATGTAAACCCCTGAAGATTGACAGCCCAGTCATGCGAGGAGTCCAGCCATGTCTCAGTGACCCCAACTATATCAATATGTTCCTCCAGTATCAAGGCCTCAAGCTCCCCAATTTTATTTGCTAGGCTTCTGGCATTTGTGAACATACACTTTACATTTCCATCCTTTATGTTATTGGGGTTAATGGTTATTCAAGTGTGTAAGTTTTATTTTCCTATGAAGCCTATTCCTATTAACTATTCTAACCCCTCCCTCCGCTCCACCCCCAGGTACATTTATAATTCCCACCTCTCTATCTACACTATCTTCCCCCTCTTTGCTGTAGGTTCCCTCCCCCCAAGTCCCTAGTTTAAACACTCCTCCACCCTTCTAGCCATCTTCTCCCCAAGCAAAGCTGCACCCTCCCCATTGAGGTGCAGCCCGTCCCTACGGTAGAGCCGGTAACCGACAGCGAAGTCAGCCCAGTTCTCCATGAACCCAAACCCTTCCTTCCTACACCAGCTTCTGAGCCACTTGTTTACCTCCCTGATCTCCTGCTGCCTCTCTGGTGCGGCTCGTGGTACTGGTAGTATTTCAGAAAATACTACCTTGGAGGTCCTTGCCTTAAGCTTGCGGCCTAAGTCCCTGAAATCATTTTTAAGGACACTCCACCTACCTCTTACTTTGTCATTGGTGCCAATATGTACCATGACTGCTGGGTCCTCTCCAGCCCCGCCCAGCAACCTGTAAACCGGATCCGCGATGTGCCGAACTCGTGCGCCAGGCAGACAACACACTGTTCGGCGATCCCGGTCTTTGTGACAGATTGCCCTGTCTGTCCCCCTAATAATTGAGTCCCCCACCACTAGTACCTGTCTGGCCTGCCCTGTACTCCTCCCTCCCTCCTTACTGGAGCAGACACCCCCTGGCGGTCAGAGGCGGTATACTGCTGCAGTTCTGCTAGCTCTGTAATGGCATCCCCCTCATCTGCCAAGCGGGCAAACTTGTTGGGGTGTGCCAGTTCAGGACTAGCCTCCCTGACACTTTTTCCCCTACCCCTCTTTCTAACTGTAACCCAGCTAACTGCCTGACTGTCCTGCAACTCCGTCCCACTGTCCTCCCCCACCTCTATTCCCGAGAGTGCCTGCTCAGTGAGCAGGAGACTCCTCTCCATGTTGTTAATGCTTCTCATTGTTGCCAGTCGCCCCTCTAGATGCAGGATCTGGGCTTCCAAACGGACAACTAGCACACATCTCGCACAACAATATGCACCCTCAAAATACAAAGGGGTCCTCGCTGCATATAATAGACTGATTGATGATGGGTTGTCTGAAGGTATCTTGAATAAACAAGAATACAAATTCCTACAATATAATAATGATAACAAACCATACTTTTATTTCTTGCCTAAGGTTCACAAGTCCCTTACCAGACCTCCGGGGCGTCCTATTATATCAAATACAAATTGCTTGACAAGCAATCTGTCACACTATATTGATTTGTACCTTCAGGATTATGTCACAGCACTACCTAGTTATCTTCGTGATTCAACTCAACTCATAGAACAACTGCTCAGTACCAAATGGGAACCAGGTGTATATCTAATAACCTGTGATGTTACATCACTATACACCAAGATTAGTCACAACATTGGAGTACAATGTGTGGATGAATATTTGGCCAAAGACATTAACATCACGAAGGAACATAGGAATTTTATTATAAAAGGCCTAAAATTCATATTGGACAACAACTATTTTGTGTATAACAAACAGGTATACCATCAGTGTAACGGTACGGCTATGGGGGCATTTGAGAACAAATTCCCATATCCACCTGTTTCGCCGTTACATAGATGACCTGTTCTTCCTATGGAAAGGCCCACCAACATCTATAGACTCCTTTTTGATCCACCTCAATTCAAATGATTGGGGGATCAAGTTCACCATTGAATATAGTGATGATAACATCAATTTCCTGAATTTAAACATCACACATAACCACTCCAGCTACATCACGTCCACATACTTTAAAGCGGTGGACGTAAACAGTTATCTGGAGTATGACAGTGTTCATCAGAAACAATGGCTAAATAATGTGCCGTATGGACAGTATAAGAGGATCAAGAAAAACTGCACGGATAATGAGACCTTTGTGGCACAGGCTAAAATCTTATCCAATAGATTTAAAGAAAAGAAGTACCCAAGATCAATTGTCCGGGATGCTTTTAATAAAGTAAAAGATCAGACGCAATTACAATGCCTTAAACCCAAAGAAAAAAGGAAAATCGGTGATGTGCAAAGACTCAATTTTATTACAACTTTCTGCGATGCTGCTAGCAATATCAAAAAAACTCTGAATAAACACTGGCACATTTTACAGAACGACTCCACCTTGTTCAATATTCTTCCAAACAAACCATCAATCACATATCGGAGAGCCCCTACTCTAAAAAACATCTTGGCACCCAGCATCATTAAACAACACAAATCAGTATTAAAGAAATTCCTTCTACCCACAGGATCCTATAGATGCAACATTAAGAGGTGCCTGTGTTGCAATGAAATCCGGAACAAACGGACTGAATTTTCCTCAAATGTTACGGGGGAGAAATTCACAATAATACATAGGTTAACATGCAGTTCCTCCTATGTTATATATTTACTTGAGTGTCGTTGTAAACTTCAATACATAAGTCGGACTAGACAACCTCTTCGTAATCGGTTAAACAAACACAGACAAAATGTTAAAAATAAATTCTTACTTTATGGGGTCTCCAGGCATTGCGCCACATTTCATCCAGGAGAACAGGACATCTATACGGTCACTCCAGTTGATCATATCCCGGTTGACACTGCAAATCGGTTCGATACGTTAAAGAAGAAAGAGATTTACTGGATGTATAAGCTGTCAACAGTAGCACCGCTGTGCTTATATTCTCAATCATGCTATGCCCTATCATTTTGCGGGACCCATGCTGTGTGGCCGCTGTGCTCAGATTTCTAACATCCTGTGCTCCGCGGCTACATAGTAAACACACGCTAGCTTTCACTTCCCCTTGATACTTCATTATAGTAAATACATCCCAGCGAATGGCTACTCTGTTTCTGTCTATGCATCACAACAAAATGCCACGTAGTAGCGCATGCGCTCTAATGAATTGGAGCCATGTGCCAATGTTGTTCTGACGTTTCCCTTTTTGTTTACAAAACGCTACATAGTAGCGCATGCGCAGTAACAACTCAAAGCTCCGTGACAAGCGGTCTGTATGTGAGCCTCCAGCGCTGCTTAAACAGCCCTCTGGCCCTTTATTATATGTTTTATAATGAATTTGTGTATATATCTTACTGAGAGTGTATATATATTTACTTTTCCTTTGTGTTTTTTTTTTTTTTTTTGCTTTTATGATGTTTTAATATGTATAATGTGATGACCTTTTACCCGGATGCAGAGTGAGCCCGGGCTTTTTAACCACGAGTGCTTGCAGTGTATTTCATATGCCTGAGGAAGAGCCTTGCATAAGGCTCGAAACTAATTGTTGCAATAAATTCCTTTTATACCAAGAAATTCTTCTGCTTTGGCATACCATTTACTAAATTGGAGGGGAAGCGCTTTGGAACTGAGTCCTCATTTTTATGTGTTCCATGATATGATTCACACGCCTGGAATCTCACAAAAGTAAAAATATGTCAACTTTATGATGCAAACATAAAGTATACATATTGTATATATGCCTGGAATCTCACTTAAAGCACTGAGCATCTAGTGCACTCAGAGGGGACCCTGGAGCAGCTGACCTCACAACGACTAAGCGATACTACATGCCATCATAGGTGTTGTGCCCTCAGCACAACGCCCTCTGTTAAGCCTAAAATTTGTTTTTTCTAAGGGGCTCACCTACCGTAAACATACCACACTAGGAGCGCATCTTTGTTTTTCTTTCCTTTATATATTTTTACTTTTAGAAGACATCAGAGGGCTTCAAAGTTCAGCAGCAAATTTCTAATTTTTCTCAAAATTTTCCAAATCTGAATTTTTCAGGGACCAGTTCAGTTTTGAAGTGGATTTGAAGGACCTTCATTTTAGAAATACCCCACAAATGACCCCATTATAAAAACTGCACCCCTCAAAGTATTCAAAATGACATTCAGAAAGTATGTTAACCCTTTAGGTGTTTCACAGGAATAGCAGGAAAGTGAAGGAGAAAATTCAAAATCTGCATTTTTTTACACTGGCATGTTCTTGTAGACCCAGTTTTTGAATTTTTATAAGGGGTAAAAGGAGAGAAATCCCCCCCAAAATTTGTAACCCAATTTCTCTCGAGTAAGGAAATACCTCATATGTGTATGTCAAGTGTTCGGCGGGCGCAGTAGAGGGCTCAGAAGGAAAGGAGCGACAATAGGATTTTGGAGAGTGAATTTTTCTGAAATGGTTTTAGGGGGGCATGTCGCATTTAGGAAGCCCCTATGGTGCCAGAACAGCAAAAAAATTCCATGTGGCATACCATTATGGAAACTACGCCCCTCAAGGCACGTAACAAGGAGTCCAGTGAGCCTTAACACCCCACAGGTGTTTGATGACTTTTCGTTAAATTCGGATGTGTAAATAAAAAAAAATTTCCCACAAAAATGTTGGTTTTCCCCCAAATTTTTAATTTTTACAAGGGGTAATAGGAGAAAAAGCCCCCCCCCCCCCCCCAAATTTGTTAGGCAATTTCTCCTGAGTACGAAAATACCTCATATGTGGCCCTAAACTGTTGCCTTGAAATACGACAGGGCTCCGAAGTGAGAGAGAGCCATGCGCATTTGAAGACTAAATAAGGGCTTTGCATAAGGACGGAACCGGATGCAAGAATTACACTTGCCTCCGATACCAAAAATAACCTATTGCAGTGTTTCCCAAACAGGGTGCCTCCAGTTGTTGCAGCATGCCTGGAATGTCAGTCGCTGTCCGGCAATACTGGGAGTTGTCTTGCAACAGCCGGAGGCTACGTTTTGGAAACACTGTCATACGAGAATTTTTTTTATTTGGGGGGGAGGTGACTGTGTAGGAGTATGTGTGTATGTAGCGTTTTACTTTTTATTTTGTGTAATGTAGCATAGTGTAGTGTTTTTATGGTACACTCACACGGCCGGGGTCTACAGCGAGCTTCAAGCTGGGAGTTTGAGCTGTGGCAGAAAACTTGCTGCATCTCAAACTTGTAGCAAGAAGCTCGCTATAGACCCCCGCCCGTGTGAATGTACCCTGTACATTCACATGGGGGGGGGGGGGGGCAAACCTCCAGCTGTTGCAAAACTAGCACTACCAGCATGCCCTTTGGCTGTCCGTGCATGCTGGGGGTTGAAGTTATGCAACAGGTGGAGGCACACTGGTTGCAAAACACAGAGTTTGTTACTTAACTTAGTGTTTCACAACCAGTGTGCCTCCAGCTGTTGCAAAACTACAACTCCCTGCATGTACAGTCTATCAGTGCATGCTGGAAGTTGTAGTTTGCAACAGCTGGAGGCACACTGGTTGCGAAACACTGTGTTAGGTAACAAACTGCGCAACCAGTGTGCCTTCAGCCGTTGCAAAAACTACAACTCTCAGCATGCATTGACAACTGAGGGCATGCTGGGACTTGTAGTTATGCAACAGCTGGAGGCATACTACTAACACTCCCAGCATGCCCTTTGGCTGTCCGTGCATGCTGGGGGTTGTAGTTATGCAACAGCTGGAGGCACACTGGTTGCAAAACACTGAGTTTGTTACTTAACTCATTGTTTCCCAAAAAAGGTTGCTCCAGCTGTTTCAAAACTGCAACTCCCAGCATGCCCAGAACGCCAAAAGACATGTTGGGAGTTAGTTTTGCAACATCTGGATGGTCCCAGTTTGGTGACCACTGTTCAGTGGTGTCCAAGCTGTAGCCCTCCATATGTTGCAAAATTTCAACTCCAAGCATGCCCAGACTGTCAAGGCATGCTGGGAGTTGTAGTTCTGCAACATCTGAAGGGACAGATGTTACAGAACTACAACTCCCAGCATGCCCGGACTGTCTGGGCATGCTGCTGGGACTTGTAGTTTTGCAACATCTGGAAGGGCTACAGTTTGGACACCACTGAACAGTGGTCTCCAAACTGTGGGCCTCCAGATGTTGCAAAACTACAACTCCTAGCATGCCTAGACAGCCTTTGGCTGTCTGGGCTTGCTGGGAGTTGTAGTTTGGCAACTCCTGGAACGCAGCAGTGAAGATCACTTACGGCTGATCTTTACTGCTACGTCCGCCACTGCCTCCGTCGGTCCTGCACTGCCTGTCCCGATCCTGCCGCCAGTCCTGCTGCGATCGTTGGTCCGGGTGTGAGGTGAGATTTCCGAACCGTCCACCATCTTCCCCCCGCTCTGCCCCGACATTCAGTGGCGGGCAGAGTGGGGATTTCACCTTTAACCTCCCGCCCCCCTCCTGCCATTGGTCGCTAGCCAATGGCAGGGGTTTAGGAGCGAGGTGGCAGCTGCCACTGACCGCTCCGAAAATCCCTATTTTATGGGCGATCGGGTCACCAGAGACCCTATCAGCCCGGATCCCCGCAAGTCCTTGTCATTAGTCAGTCACTGACTGACTGACTAATGACAACGATCAGCAGCAGGGTACCAGTCTGATTGGTCCCCAACTGCATAGTGTCATCGGTCAGCTGTCCAGAACAGCTGAGATGACGTTTCTATCACCATGCCAATGGATAGAAAATGTATTGGACGTGTATACACGTCCATTTGCGTTAAGTCACAGGAAAAATGGACGTGTATACACGTCCATTTGCGGGAAGGGGTTAACCTGTTAAGGACCCAGGGCGTACCTGTATGTCCTGAGTCTGCTCCCGATCTATAATGCGGTGCCACGGGTCGGGCCTGGGCTCTAACATCAGCCTGGACCCGTGGATAATAGCGCGCGGCATTGATCGTGGTGTCTCGCGCTATTAACCATTTAGACGCGGCGTTCAAAGTTGAACGCCGCGTCTAAAATGAAAGTGAAACCATGCCAGTTAGTGCTCCCTGTTTGGGATCGCTGAGGCGAAATCGCGGCATCCCGAACAGCTTACATGACAGCTGGAGGATACCTACCCGCCTCCTCGCTGTCTGATCGCCGAAAGACTGCTCAGTGCCTGAGATCCAGGCATGAGCAGTCAAGCAGCAAAATCATCGATCAGTGGTGTCTTATGAGAAACCACTGATCAATGTAAAAGATCAGTGTGTGCAGTGTTATAGGTCCCTATAGGAACTATAAGACTGCAAAAAAAAAAAAAAAAAAAGTGAATAAAGATCATTTAACTCCTCCCCTAATAAAAGTTTGAATCACCCCCCTTTTCCCATAAAAAAAAGAAACAGTGTAAATAAAAATAAACATATGTGGTATCACCGCGTGCGGAAATGTCCGAATTATATAAATATATCGTTAATTAAACTGCACAGTCAATGGCGCAAAAAAATTCCAAAGTCCAAAATAGTGTATTTTTGGACACTTTTTATATCATGAAAAAATGATCAATAAGTCATATCAATGCAAAAATGGTACCGCTAAAAACTTCACGGTGCAAAAAATGAGCCCTCATACTGATGCGGAAAAATAAAAAAGTTAAAGGGGTCAGAAGATGACAATTTTAAACGTATACATTTTCCTGCATGTAGTTTTGATTTTTTCCAGAAGTATGGCAAAATCAAACCTACATAAGTAGGGTATCATTTTAACCGTATGGACCTACAGAATAAAGAGAATGTGTCATTTTTACAAAAAAATTTACTGTGTAGAAACGGAAGACCCCAAAAGTTACAAAATGGCGTTTTATTTTCAATTTTGTCTCGCAGTGATTTTTTTCCTGCTTCGCTGTACATTTTTGGGTAACATGACTGAAGTCATTACAAAGAAGAATTGGTGGCGCAAAAAATAAGCCATCATATGGATTTTTAGGTGAAAAATTGAAAGAGTTATGATTTTTTAAAGGTGAGGAAAAAACTAAAATGCAAAAACGGAAAAACCCCGGGTCCTTAAGGGGTTAAACATTAATAACTCTGGGATGCTTTTACCTTTCATTCTGATTCCGAGATTGTTTTTTCGTGACATATTCTACTTTATGTTAGTGGTAAAATTTTGTCGATACTTGTATCATTTCTTGGTGAAAAATTCCAAAATGTTATGAAAAAATTGAAAATTTAGCATTTTTTTTTTTTACTTTGAAGCTCTCTGCTTATAAGGAAAATGAATATTCCAAATAAATTATATATTGATTCACATATACAACATGTCTGCTTTATGATTGCTTCATAAAGTTGACATGTTTTTACTTTTGGAAGGTATCAGAGGGCTTCAAAGTATAGCAGCAATTTTCCAATTTTTCACAAAATTATCAACATTTTTCAGGGACCAGTTCAGTTTTGAAGTGGATTTGAGGGGCCTTCTTATTAGAAATACCCCACAAATGACCCTATTATAAAAACTGCACCCCTCAAAGTATTCAAAATGACATTCAAAATGTTTGTTAACCCTTTAGGTGTTTCACAGGAATAGCAGCAAATTGAAGGAGAAAATTCAAAATCTTCATTTTTTACACTGGCATGTTCTTGTAGATCCGGTTTTTGTATTTTTACAAGGTGTAAAAGGAGAGAAATCTTCCAAAAATGTGTAACCCAATTTCTCTCGAGTAAGGAAATACTTCATATGTGTATGTCAAGTGTTCGGCGGGATTTTGGAGAGTGAGTTTTTCTGAAATGGTTTTTGGGGGGGCATGTCGCATTTAGGAAGCCCCTATGGTGCCAGAACAACAAAAAAAAAAAAAAACACATGGCATACTATTTTGGAAACTACACCCCTCAAGGAACGTAACAAGGGGTCCAGTTAGCCTTAACACCCCACAGGTGTTTCACAACTTTTTGTTAAAGTTGGATGTGTAAATAATTTATTTTTTCACTAAAATGCTAGTTTTCCCCCAAATTAAATTTTTACAAGGGTTAATAGGAGAAAATGCCACCCAAAATTTGTAACCCCATCTCTGAGTATGGAAACACCACATATGTGGACGTCAAGTGCACTGCTGGCGCACTACAATGCTCAGAAGAGAAGGAGTCGCATTTGGCTTTTGCTAATAAAATTTTGCTGAAATGGTTTTTGGGGGGCATGTCCCATTTAGGAAGCCCCTATGGTGCCAGGACAGCAAAAAACATCCCCACATGGCATACTCAAGGGGCATTACATGGGGTACACTAATAACTAACAAGGGGTACAGTGGGACATAAAATGATAAAACAGGTTATGTTCCCAGAATGATGACCCAGAGCATAGCCAAAACCCAAAAATATGCCCACCCCAGAATCATTATTCTGGGAATGTGATGTGTGTGGCCGTACCTAACCTGTTGCCTCAAATACGCACCCTGCTCAGGTGGAGAGAGAGCGCTGCACAATTGAGGCAACATAAAAATTCCCCGATAGTGACTCAGTGACCCATGACCCATTTTTTTTTAATACCCCCAGAGGTCTTATCAGTTTTTTGATTAAATAGTTTTTTGGGCAATTTAGTGGTTTTATGGGGTTAAAATTTGCAATGTACTCTGGACTTGGTACATTGGGGTTAAATTATGGAAAATTTAAATCAAGAGGGAAAATTTAGTACTCCTTGGAAGTGTGGTACTCCCTGAAGCAGTTTTTAATTCTGAGGCCTGGATGATCGGGGCAAGTGTCACATTGATGGTTAAATCCCCCTCCTGTTACACACTATGCATTTTTTCTGGAATCGTCCCTTCTTTCCAGTGTAGGGGACCTCACCTGGAAAGTGTTGGCCTGGGACGATCCTGGCACCTATAACTCCATACACGTGTTTTCCGCATGGCCATGTATTGCTTGAGGACTTGATCAGAGAGATCAACTCCCCCCCATATACTGATTGTAGTCCAGAATACAATCAGGCTTGAGGACCGTTGTTGTGGTACCTCGCACAGGGACAGGTGAGCTGCCGTTACCATGAATTGTGGTCAGCCTAAGGACATCCCTCTTATCCTTATACCTGACCAGCAACAGGTTTTCATAGGAAATGGCACGGGACTCACTCTTGAAAATAGGTGTCTGGATAAAACTTTGAGAGAGGCCTCTCTGGTTTCTCCGCACGGTCCCACAATCGGACGTGGATCTGGCGGCAAGGGATGTGAAGAGAGGGATGCTGGTATAAAAGTTGTCCACGTACACATGGTAACCCTTATCCAGCAATGGGTGCATAAGGTCCCAAATGATTTTCCCGCTAACACCCGGAGTGAGGGAACAATCTGGGGGTTCAATACGGGAATCTCGTCCCTCATACACTCTAAACTTTTAAGTGTACCCGGAGGTACTCTCACAAAGTTTATAGAGCTTCACGCCATAACGCGCCCACTTCGAGGGAATATACTGGCGGAAGATGAGTCTCTTAAAACTGATAAGAGACTCATCAACTGAGAGCTCCCTAAGGGGTATGTAGGCCTCCAAAAATTTGGCCCCAAAGTGATCGATGTAAAGCCTGTGTAAAGGTGGGATCACTTCGGGGTGGACATGCCTCATTTATCTGCATAATGAAGGCATTTCCAAATAGCCTTGAACCGCTTATGTGTCATGGCAGCGGGGTCTGGTATAGGACGTCCCCGCTCCAGTACTGCCTGACACTAGGCTTTTTGACCAGGCCCATGTGCAGCACGAGGCCCCAAAATGTCCTAATTTCGGCTGCTCTGACGGCGTACCATTCATTGGACCAGGCCAAAAAAGAATCAGGGTGGTGGGCGATGATTCGTCTGCTCTACCATTAGATTGACCAGGCCATCACTGAAAAAAAACAACTGAAATAGTCGAATTCAGTGAACCCTGCCCTGTCAATCCGGATTCCGGAGTCGCTAACAAACTCCAGAATCCATGGCTGATAACCCTCTGGGGGTCTCCAGACAGGTTCACCGGAAGGGAGCTCCAGTAAACTTGTCTGGGGGGTCGGACTCCTAGTACGAGCGGCATCACCATTCGCACTAGTGGCAGCCACTGGGGCACTTTCATGGGGAGTGCGTGGCCTCGCCTGGCGGCATCTCCGCCGCCTTCTGGGGGCTCATCATCACTACTAGATGATGAGGAGGACAAGGAAGAACACAGGAATGTTGGATCTTCCTCGTCCTCACTGGCAGATTAGCGGATTCGGAGGCAAGTAAGGCGAATGCCTCCGCCGCCAGAAATGCCCGGCGAACCATCGCCTTTTATCTACGGTGGCGGGTGTGTGTGTGTGTGGGGCGGGGGGGGGGGGCGGGGAAGTGTGTAGTGAGTGATTGGTGTAACTATGTATAACGGTGTGTGATTAGTAATCACACACCATTATATGAGCAAAGAAAACGCTGCGGGCAAAGAAAGGGGGGAAATCACAGCGCCCTGAACCCCTAATAGGGCCCGGGTCACGCAAAAAAAAAAAAATGTGGCGTACTCTTGAGCCCTATTAGGGGGGGGGGGGGCGTTTCTTTTTTTACTTTATTTTTTTTTTACTTTATAACATGGATTTCCCTACCTTTCCCTCTGGTGTATTCTGTCCCTGATCTTAGGGGATCTTCGGGTCTTCTGAGGGGATTCGATGGGTGCAGAGGGGGGGTCCCTGGCTCCTCATGCAGCGCTGCCTGCTGACTGAACCCAGCTAACGGTCAGCACTGCATAGGATACTGTCTAACCCTTCCCCTGCCGGCTGCCCCCAGCCAGTAGCAGCTCTCCCGGGGGGGGGGGGGGGGGCGAAATCGCCACCTCCCCATAGATACAGTAGGTGATAGGTATTCTACAGCCCCGATTACCTTGTATCTCCGGGTCATCGGGTCACACGTATGACCTGGAATTGCGCAAATCGCAAGTGTGATTTCACTTGCGATTTGCGCCAATCGCTGACATGGGGGGGGGGGTCTAATGACCCCCCTGTGCATTTGCGCGGGGTGCCTGCTGATCGATATCAGCAGTCACCCTGGTCCAATCCCCTCCCAGAGCGCGGGAGGGACCGGAATTCCCACGGGCGTACCTGTACGCCCTTGGTCCTTAAGACCCAGGTACAGAAGGCGTATCCATACGCCCTACATCCTGTACGGGTTAAGGACACAGCCCATTACCAGAGTATTGTTTTTTTGCACATCTGATCACTGTCACTTTAAGCATTAATTACTCTGGGATGCTTTTCCTAATCATTCTGATTCCGAGATAGTTTTTTCGTGACATATTCTACTTTATGTTAGTGGTAAATTTTCGGCGATACTTACATCCTTTATTGGTGAGAAATTCCCAAATTTCCCGAGTTTTTTTTTTTTTTTTGCATTTTTCTAACTTTGAAGCTCTCAGCTTGTAGGAAAATAGTCATTCCAAGTAAATTTTATATTGATTCACATATACAATTATGTTGGCATCATAAAGTTGACATGTTTTTACTTTTGAAAGACATCAGAGGGCTTCAAAGTTCAGCAGCAATTTTCAAATTTTTTACGAAATTTTCAAAATTCAGGGACCAGTACTTTGTTTTTTGTTTTTTATTATTCAAGAAATAGTTTTATTATAAGAAAACACAGAAACCATACAAACGTAGACCACGGTGTCTCCATAGCAATGGAACGTTAAGTGGCTAGAGGTAACATTAAGGCTGTACAATATAGTAAATGCACTACCAAACTGGGTGAGATGGCATAACATATCAGTGCTAATGGAGATCGAGTGATTCAGAAAAGGAAGAGAATAAAAAGAAAGAAAAAGAAAAAGGGGGGTATACAATGGAATAGTAGAGACCAACTCGGAGGAGGGGGAGGTAAGGCAGGGTATGGTAGATGGCAACAGGAAGAGGGGAAGGGGAGGGGTGGGTGAGGAGGTATAGGGAGAGGAGGGACGGAAAAGCAAGGAACATGAGGAAGAAGGGGGGAGGGGAGAGAAAGGTGAGAGAGGAAGGGCTATGGAGAGGAGAGGGGGACATGGGTGCAGGGAAGGCAAGAGAGAAGGAGGGGGGAGGAGGGGGTAGGGAGGGTCTCAGGAGACCAACATAGGTGGGGAGGGGTGGATAGGAGGAGAGAACAGGTCGAAAATAGCATAAACTACAAACCTGAACGTCACCAGTCCACTAACCCAGAGCCGTGGCCCACGCCAAGACGCGCAGGAATGAGAGACGTAGGGCCAGAGAAGAGGTCCAATAAGCATGCATACGACTAATCAGAACGATAAAGAGTGGTTTCAGTGAATGCCAACCATGGTTGCCAAACCGCGATATATCTAACGATGGCACCAGGTGAATCAGCCATAAGCTCTTCCATACGTCTAATGAAGTGTACCTCCCTATACCATTCGAAAATCGATGGGGGGGCCTGTCTCTTTCCAATGGCGGGGTATCACCGTCCTAACCGCCATCAACAGAAAATGCGCCAATTTCTTGGATGGAGATTTCCTCGCCGTAGGGAGAATTGTTAACAGAAGTACTTTCGGATCGTTGGGATAGCATATCCCAGCAATGGTCAGTATACGGGACAGATTTGTGGTCCAGAATTGACTAAGGGAAGGGTATTACCACCAAACATGCGACATGGTTCCCCGGGAGTTCTCACATCTCCAGCAGAGGTCAGAAACCGCAGGGAACATCTTATGTAGGACTACAGGGACCCTATACCATCTGGTCAGGATTTTATAGTTTGTATCTTGCGCCCGACATGAGATTGGCAATTTGTGACACATCTGGAAGGCCGAAGCCAAATCAGATGGAACAAAGGTCGTACCCAGTTCCTCCTCCCAGGCCCTCACAAACTTCAGGAGACGGAGCTCCACCTCATCAAGGAGAAGGCCATAAATTTGGGAAATAGCCCTGGGGACTGGCGAGGAGGAAGTGCACAGAATCATGAAGGGCAGCAGGGGCCTATTCAGTCTCAAGTTCCTACCCTCAGTCATCACAAAGTGGTGGAGTTGTACATATTGCTGGTGTCTGGCCGGTGTTCGGAGGTGTTCTGGCACAAGGTCTTCATATGGGCGGAGGAGGGAACCTGTCATAAGGTCTCCAAGGAGAAAGATCGGAGGATCGGTCCTGCCCAGGAAGAACAGTGAACTCCGGGCGCGAATCTCGGGTTGCGCAGGACAGGTACTAGCTGGCCATCTGGGGTCAGGCTCCCTGAACCGGGCAGGTAGCGTCTAAGGGCCATGTACAGTTCTCTGGAGACCCATGGTAAGGTAGTGTGTATCACTGCGGGAATGGAGCTAGGTGTCAACCAGGGGAGGGACAGAATCTCAAACCCGGTGCCTGCCAATTCAATCCCCACCCATCGTTTGGAGGAGCGGCCGTGGATGAAGTCCAAAAACCTAGCCAATGTAGCTGCAAGATAGTGGCCCTGCAGTCCGGGACTGCCAGCCCCCCTGCTTGTTTGCGCCTAGACAGCACTTCTCTGGAAAGTCTCGACGTCCGCCTCGCCCAAACGAATTTCCTGAACATTCTAGAGATCTTTTGGAAGTAGGAGGTAGGGATGGCCACAGGAACTGACGAGAAAAGGTATAACAGTCTGGGGAGAATATTCATTTTAAGTATGTTAGCCCTACCCACCCACGAGAAAGCGCCAGAAGTCCACTTTGTAAGATCCCTATCTAGAGACCTGAGCAAGGGAAGGAAGTTAAGGGAGTAGGCAGTGGACAGGTGCACGCCCAGATATTTGATGGACTGAGATGCCCATTGGAAGGGGTGAAGCCCCTGGAGTCGGGCAACCTCTGATCTTGGTAAAGTAACGTTTAGGGCTACACTTTTCGGTATGTTAATTTTATAATTGCTAAAGTGTGAGTAGAGTTGAAGTGTCTGAGTAACAGCAGGTAGGGAAGTGCGAGGGGCTGACAGATATAGGAGCAAATCATCAGCGAACGCTGAGCACAGATGCGTATCGCCATTCGAAGAGAACCCCTCTATCCCCGGGTCATTTCTAAGGGCGTTCAAGAGGTGTTCCATACAGAGTGTGTAGAGGAGGGGGGGGGAAAGCCGGCAGCCCTGGCAGGTACTGTTACGGATATGTATAGGAAAGGGCCCCGTTGATTCTCACTCTTGTCTGTGGACTGCGGTAGAGCGCCTGTATGCGTCCTAACATCGAAGTGCCTAGCCCTATCTGCGCTAGAGAGGCCCCCATGAACCTCCAGTCCACCTCGATCAAAAGCCTTCTCGGCATCAAGGGAAAGGAGCATTAGGGGGGCATGCTCGGCAGTAGCTTTATGCAAAACTGAGAATGCACATATGGTATTATCCCTCGCCTCACGTGAGCGAAGGAAACCTGACTGATCAGGATGGACCAGAGGTCCAAGGACAGCCACCAGACGGTCCGCCAAGAGTTCAGTGAATAACTTAGTATCTGTGTTAAGAAGAGATATGGGGCGATAGCTAGCGCACAAATTGGGGTCCCTACCCTCCTTGGGGATAACCACTATATGAGCACTAAGGGCCACCGAAAGGAAGCCCACCTCCTGGGAAATACAATTAAATGTTCGGCTCAGGATAGGTATTCACTCAGATTTCAGTGATTTATAAAAGTTAACGGTGTAGCCATCGGGGCCAGGGCTCTTGCCCGAAGGCAGTCCTGCTATGGCCAGGGCAATTTCCTCCTCCGTAAAGGGGGCCTCCAGGGCCTCTATATCACCGTCAGACAGGCGGGGGAGAGCAGTGTTTCTGATATAATCAGATAGGGAGATGCATGGCAGTGGAGAGGGGGGGATGCGTGGTCGGGGCAGGTATGTTGTAGAGATCGGTATAATGGCGTTCGAATGCCGCCAGGATGTCCGGGGTCAAGAAGGACTTCCCTCCCCCCGGTGTGCGAATAGAAGGGATGTACTGGGAAGCACGCTGTTCCCGAAGGGCCCTTGCCAGGTACTTCCCCAGTTTATTGCCCCACTCGTCCAGTTCTTTTTTTTAAATGGATTTGAAGGGCCTTCATATTAGAAATACGCCATGAATGACCCCAGTTTATAGAAACTGCACCGCTCAAAGTATTCAAAATTACATTCAGAAAGTTCAACCCTTTAGGTGTTTCACAGGAATAGCAGGAAAGTGAAGGAGAAAATTCAAAATCGTTGAGTAATAGGAAATAAAGCCACCCAAATTTGTAACCCAATTTCTCTCAAGTAAGGAAATACCTCATATGTGGATGTAAAGAGCAACAATGGGATTTTGGAGAGTGAATTTTGCTGAAATGTTTTTTTGGGGGGGCATGTCGCATTTAGGAAGCCCCTATGGTGCCATAACAGCAAAAAACAAAACATGGCATACTATTTGGGAAACTGCACCCCTCAAGGAACATAACAAGGGGTACAGTGAGCCTTAACACCCCACAGGTGTTTAACAACTTTTTGTTAAAGTCAGACCCAGTGAAATTTGCCTTTTTAAAATTATATGCTTTTGCCCTCCCAACCTGTCTTTGTTTTTTACACTTTAAGTAATAAATAAGTATATTGTGGTTGCTATTACCAAGGTTTTAACGCATAGTTACATTCCCAACCAGCTCTGCATTGTTAGAAATTACCAGATCCAACAGACCATCATTTCTTGTTGGGTCCTCCACAAACTGCCCTTTAAAATTATCCTTAAATATATTAAAGGGGTTCTCCGGTGCTTAGACATCTTATCCTCTATCCAAAGGATAGGGGATAAGATGCCTGATCGCGGGAGTCCGGCCGCTGGGGACCCCTGTGATCTTGCACGCGGCACCCCGTTTGTAATCAGTCCCCGGAGCGTGTTTGCTCCGGGTCTGATTGCCGGCGGCGTGTGATGTCACGCCTCTGCCCCCGTGTGACAGCTATCACGCCCCCTCCCGTAGGCTTGCATTGAGGGGCGCAGCATGATGTCACACGGGGGCGGAGGCGTGACATCACACGCCGCCGGCAATCAGATCCGGAGCGAACATGCTCCGGGGACTGATTACAAATGGGGTGTCGCGTGCAAGATCACAGAGGTCACGCCGCCGGCCCTGTGGTCGCCGGTAATCAGACCCGGAGTGAACACGCTACGGGGACTGATTACAAATGGGGTGTCGCGTGCAAGATCACTGGGGTCCCCAGCGGCGGGACTCCCATGATCAGGCATCTTATCCCCTATCCTCTGGATAGGGGATAACATGTCCAAGCACGGGTGTCTATAGATTACACCAAAAATTATCTCTTCAGTCTTTGCCTCCTTCTGTAATTCTACCCACAGGGATTCCACATCCTCAGAATCATTGCTCACTATGGCATCATTCACACTGACTTTCATACCGCTTCTAACATACAGACATACTCCACCACCTCTCCTGTTTACCCTATCCTTGTAAAACAGTGTAAACCCCTGCAGATTGACAGCCCAGTTATGTGAGGCTTAATAGAAATGTAAAGTGTATGTTTACAAATGCCAGAAGTCTAGCAAATAAAATGGGGGAGCTTGAGGCCTAGATCCTGGAGGAACACATTGATATAGTTGGGGAGACATGGCTAGACTAGCCATGTCTCCCCAACAATATCAATGTGTTCCTCCAGTATCTAGGCCTCAAGCTCCCCCATTTTATATGCTAGACTTCTGGCATTTGTAAACATACACTTTACATTTCTATTAAGTTTTACACAATCAGTCTCACTAATGGGATTTTTTCGAGTTATTGGGGCTAATGGGATTTTTAGAGTTACTGTGGCTAATGGGATTTTTTGAGTTTCTGGGGCCAATGAGATTTTTTGAGTTACTGGGGCTAATTAGATTTTTTGAGTTATTGGGGATACATATATTTATGCTATGTTTATTTTCACATGGATCTCCCTATCCACTGCTATTAACCTTCCCCCCACAGGTCTCTTTTCCACCCACCATTATGTCCTGACCCCTCTCTAACCTATCTGTCCCACTATCTGCTTGATTTGCTTTATTATCCTCCCCTTAGTTACCTAGTTTAAATACTCTGCCAACCCTTCCAGGATTCTCTCCCCCAGCACAGCGGACCCTCTTCCATTCAGGTGCAAATTATCCGTAGAATAATGTACCCCAATGAAAAATCAGCCCAGTGCTCTAAAAACCCAAACCCTTCCCCCTTACACTACGCTCCCGCTGTCTTTCCTGCGATGCGCATGGCACAGGATGAATTCCAGAGTAACACCTAGTTGCTTATAATTATTCTTTTAAGGACCTCCACCTACCATTTATTCTGTCGTTGGTTCCCACGTGGACCATGACAGCTGGGTCATCCACAGTCCCCCCAAGTCAGGGAGACAGCAAACCATTCGGTTGAGGCGGTCTTGGCGACAAATTATTCTGTCAGTCTTCCTGATTATAGAATCCCCAACAACCACTAACTGTCTTGGCCTACCTGCGTTACCTTCCCCCGCACTACTAGTTGGACTGTTCCCCGCCTGTTAGGGAGACTAGTATTCACTAGGGTTGCCATCTCTGACACGGAGGCTCTCGCATCATCACCTAACTTGGCAATTTTGCTTGGGAGATCAGAAGCAGAAGTTGCCTTCAATAACTGCTTGCTCTGTAAGCAGTATGCTCTTTTCAAGATTGCTTTCTATCCAACAAGAAAGCATAGGGTTGGGAAAACAGGAGATAGGGAGGGAAGATCACAGACTCGAAGCTTTATTGAAAGACAAAAGACACACAAGGGAGAGGGGGTTGGAAATGGGTTTTAATCCTCTTTCTCCTTGACGTCCAGACTCTCCCTGATGGAATATATCCTCAGCAAGCTGCGGACCAGCCTGTGGAAGTCCTGGACGGACATCTCCGAGTTTAAAATAAGTTGTTTCCTGGCAAACCGCAAAGCATTTTTTATAACAGTTCATAAGGCGCCAGCCCCCCCTGGAGAGCCCCGACAGTGCAATATCCAGGAAAAGTCAGTAAAGCACAAAAAAATGCATTAGGCTACTCCTGGGATCAGAGTCTGTAAGTTCATATTCCAGTGCGTTTAGCAGGGCCAGGGCAAATAGACACTGCCAAAAGAGATGCAAAGTTTTCTCGGTGAATGGGCACCTTGTGCAGCACCTGTTCTCAGGAGCAGAGCCTCTTGAATGGCCATCCATGCCAAGTCTTTCTGTTGGAAAGCTGCTGGAAGCTACAGATTTCCAAACTGTCTTAGCAGTGGCTTCAGAGAGCCCCGGTATAGACTCCACTGAAAGAGAGAATACTGTCGTAACAATCTAACAGTCTAGCTAGAAGGAATCTTAATCAGAAAGGATCCCTGAAGGTTCCAGGGCAATAAATCATAAACAACCTTTAAGGGATGACCCCCTGTAAAATCTTAATGTTTTTGGAATTCATTAAAATAACATGACATATACCCTTCATGAACAATTGTTAAAATTGTTAGTGGTATCCCTGTGGTCAATTTAGGAGGGGGTAGCTTCTCCTAGTTTATGATGTGGTGCTGTCAATTGTATTTATGTTTGTATTGTGCGCCCTATACTGCGCACATATGGTGACAGCACACACTCTCCACAATTAACTGCCACTATTCCGCTGTATGAAAACATGAACCTAGCCTCCCCGACGTTTTGCTGAACGAATCAGCTTTGTCAAGGGCTGTGAGGCTCCTGTCCCTCCGGTCACCGGACCTGGCTTATGTTCGTGAAGGGTATATGTCATCTTATTTTAATGAATTTCAATAAACATCAAGATTTTATGGGAGGTTTCTAGTAAGGGTTTTCCCCACTAGGGGGTCACCCCTTAAAGGTAGCTAGAAGGAAAACACAATTCTAGGTGCACTTACAGAAGTTACCCATGCTGAGGGGTTTTCATAAACATTGTGGTGACCTGGGTCTATATTAGAAATGTACAATGTATATTGTATTCTATTCCTCTGCTATAATATTTCCCTAAGGGTCAGAATGTATACACAGACCTCAGATCAGGGGGACCTGCCAAGCTGTAGCTGAGATAAACACTCACCAATTTGAATTTCTCGCCCTCAATCCTGCATGCGGGGATCCCAATGAAATCTCTAGAAGCGGAGAAGTGAATTACGGTAAATGCAGGAATAGCGTTCGGCACAGCACTGCTTATTGTGGCTTTTGGCAAGTTCATATACACCTGTGTTGGAGGTAGCAACTGCAGTGAATCCGACCTGGGGTGCTCAATTTATTTGAAAACAGTCCATATGAATGCAGCAATAAAAGAAGGTAAATGGCACTCACCAGTGTCGTAGTATAACAAACTTGTTTATTCCATAAAGTGCAGCATAATGACAGACAAGGCAAGGGAGGACTTGGACGCCGTCCACGTAGCGGTGATAGCTATTTCGTGTGCGAGGCACACTTCCTCAGACCACTCCCCTACTACCGCCGGAACTCAGGTTAAATACCTGTGCTCCGGTGCAGATGGGCGTATCTCTTAACTTACAACTGTGCAAAGGGACATAGAAAAAGAAACCCAAAGTGAAACACAGACAAGTTAAAAACAAATACACCTTTGCGGAGAACCAGAAGGGGATGCAGGTAAAACCTTATAAATAAAAATTGCTAGGTCTACCTTGTCATTCAACCCTAAAGTGCCTTGTGCCTTAGTGCGCAAAATCCATCTTGTTTCGCTCTGGAGTAATGTTTTTCTCCTATCACCGCCGTCTTTGATGTTAGCTCTTTCTATTCCGAAGAATTCCAATACTTTGGAATCTCCATTGTGTTCTTCTAATACATGATTAATTAATCTTGTAGAGCCCTTTAGCGTTTTTAAAGAATGTATGTGTTCTCGGAATCGTGTGTGCATGGGGCGCACAGTGCATCCAATGTAAAAACGCCCACAAGAACACACGATTCCGTAAACAACATAATCTGTACGGCAGCAGATAAAATCCTTTACTGAAAAATCGCAGCCCCCTAGGGAAAAATTCCTCCCTTTTTTTAGGAAGCTACACCAATTACAACTTCCACAGCGGTGATTACCTACTAATGTGGATTTGTTCAACCAGTTGCGATTTTGTGATACAAATCTGCTGTGTGTTAACACATCTCCAATATTTTTTGCTTTTTTAAAAGTAACAAATGGTTTTTCAATTGTAACATCTGATAAAAGGGGATCTTTTTGAACCAGAGGCCAATAACGAAAAATAGCTTTTTTAATGATGTTAGCTAGAGGGCTATACTTGAATACAAATGAGAAACATGTAGATTTTTTTGTAACATTAGATGCGAATTTTTTTCCAGTTTTTTCTACTGCTTTCTTTAACAGGATATCTCTTTTCTGTATTGATGCTCTTTTTAGAGCTTTTTCCAAAACTTCCGGCGGATAACCCCTTTGCTGCAACCTATCAGATAATTCTGAGGCTTGTTTCAGAAAAGATTCTTCTGTACTGTTTATACGACGCAGTCTTAGGAATTGTCCGTAAGGTACTGCGGTTTTTACATGTTGTGGATGATAACTTTTATTATGCAGCAAGGAGTTACCCGCCGTTGGCTTCCGGAAACCTTCTGTGAGGAGGATTCTGCCCTCAGGGATTACAAGGACATCAAGAAATTCAAGTTTTTCTTTGCTGGTTTTCGACGTGAACTTTAAGTTCATATTGTTTGAAGTATTAAGGAAAGTGACAAAATCTGCGAATTCTTCTTCTGTTCCCGACCATATAAGAAACACGTCGTCCACAAAACGACTGTAACTTTTAATTTTACTTATGAATTTATTGGACGTGGAAAAAATATACTCTTTTTCAAAGATCGCTACAAACAGATTAGCGAGGGTGCACGCCACTGGAGTGCCCATGGCCACCCCGCTAATCTGTCTGTACCACGTCTCATTGAATTGGCAATCCTGCATGCGGGGATCCCAATGAAATCTCTAGAAGCGGAGAAGTGAATTAAATGGATCAGAAAATTATCTTTTTAAGTTTTTAACAAATTTTCTAATGATATGTGGCTGATTTTTATGTCTCAATTAAAGCACAATCCTTTTTGGTTATCCAGCACTATAAAATTAATACTAGATTTCTGTTTAACCCTTTAAGAACGCAGCTTATTTTAAGCTTAAAGAGGCACTGCCATTGTTAAAAACTTTTCATATATTGCAGGACTCATTATAATATGACATTTCACAATATACACCTGATAAAAAAAATTTGAATTTTCACCTGAAATTCAAGCTCAAAATAGCCACAACTAGGGGTCGCCTGTCTTTTAGCCAGACAGACTAGTTTAGATTTTACAGCATACTGCATACCGGCCGTAAAGCATACCGATATCCAGTATAGGAGATTTCTATTGTGTATGCAAAACTACAGATAAAGGATGTGTGGACATGCTGGGAGCTGTAGTCTTAAAACAGCTGGAGGCAACACTGCTCTAACACAGTTATTTACAAACATTGCAGCTTCAGTTGTTACTCAACTACAACTCCCAGCATGCTGAAATAGTCAAAGCTTTCTCGGACTCCTGAATGACAAAGAAGTTGATCAGACATTCAGGGGTCTGTGAAAGATGAATGACACACATAGTGACAGCTATGCTGATTATCATCCAGCTTTACTAGGAGAAGATAAAACAGATAGAACATGTATTCATAAAAATGCTGTACTTTTATCTAAAAAATCCTTGCACTAATTTTATAAACATCTATTCTTATATTTATACATTTTATCCTGTTATGAATTCATCATAATGTCTTCTGATTAATGCAGGCAAGCTCCAAGTATCTTCCTCTGACACATGACACAGTATAAAACCAGAGAGGAAAGGGTTACAGAGTAGAGAGTACTCATTGGCTGACTGCACAGGCTTGCTCCTGTGAGGGAGACAGACTGACATGCCCCCTCCAGCCTGCACAATGAAAAAGTAACTCACCAGCAGATAAATGCTTATATCTCTGGATATATAGGTCCGAGACACATAAAAATTATATGCACATGATCAGGATTGGTTCCTGAGTAACATATCACTTTTTTCCTTTTTTTTTTTTGCACTATGACAGGTACGCTTTAAGGACGCAGCCAAATTTTTCAAATCTGACCTGTGTCACTTTGTGCATAACTAACTCTGTGATATCATTTCGATCCTGAGATTTTTTGTTTTTCAAGATGGTGGTAAATTTTCGTTGATACTTGCATAATTTCTTTGTGAAAATTCAAAAATTTCCTCAAAAAATTAAAAAATTGTGAAATCCTCTGCTTGTAATGAAAATGGTTATGCCAAACAAATGACATTTTGGGGGAGATTTGTCAAAGCCTGTCCAGAAGAAAAGTTGCCGAGTAGCCCATAGCAACCTATCAGATTGCTGATTTCATTTTGCAGAGGCCTTTTCAAAAATAAAGAAGCTATCTGTTTGCTATGGGCAACTTTTCCTCTGGACAGGTTTTCATAAATCTCCCCTAATATGTCTACTTTGTGTTGGCATAATAAAGGAGACCTGTTATTACTTTTTGCAGACATAAGAGGGCTTCAAAGTTTAGAAGAAATTTTTCAATTTGTCACAAAAATTTGAAAATCTGGATTTTTCAGGGACCAGTTCAGTTTGTAGTGGATTTGAGGGGCCTTTATGTTAGAAACCATCCAACATTACCCCATTATAAAAACTGCACCCCTCAAAGTATTCAAAATGATATGCAGTTTGTTAACCTTTTAGGAGTTCCACAGGAATAGCATGTTGTAGCCCCATATTTCATTTTTACAAGGGGTAAAAGAAGAAAAAGCCCCTAAAAATGTTTTAACCCAACTTCTCCTGAGTATGGAAATATCCTATACTTGGATGTAAAGTTCTCTGCGTGCGCACTGCAGGGTGCTGACTTTTGAAAAGAGAATTTAGCTGAAATCATTTTGGGGGGCCATGTCACATTTATAAAGCCCCTTTGGTGCCAGTATATTGGAAACCCTTATGTGACACCATTTTGGAAACTACATCCCTCAAGGAATGTAATAAGGGGTACAGTGAGTATTTATACCCCACAGGTGTTTGACACAATTTTGGAACAGTTGACTGTGAAAATGAAACATTTTTAGACTAAAATGCTGGTGTAACTCCTAATTTTTCATATTTACAAGGGGAAAAAGCCCCACAAAATCTGTAACCAAATTTCTCCTGAATATGGAAATACCCCCATGTGCGGGCGGAAAGTGCTGTGTGGGTGTATAACAGGGCTTAGAAGGGAAAAATCTACATTTGGCTTTTAAAGAATAGTTTTTGGGGGCCATGTCACACTGACAAAGCCTCCATGGTGCCAGGACAGTTGAAAACCTCAACATGTGAAGTTTTAGAAACTACACCTCTCAAGGAAGGTAATAAGGGGTGTAGTGAGCATTTACACTGCACAGGTGTTTGACACAATTTTGGAACAGTGTGTCGTGAAAATGAAAAATTTAAATTTTTACACTAATATGCTGGTGTAACCTCTAATTTTTGTTTTTCACAAGGGGTAAAAGAAGCAAAAGACCCACAAAATTTGTAACCCAATATTTTATATAATATGTATGGAAATACCTCGTGGAAATACCCCATATGTGGATGTTAACTGCTCTGTAGCTGCACGGCAGGGCTCAGATGGGAAGAAGTGCCATTCGGCTTTTTGAGAGAGAATTTGGCTGGAATAAGTTTGGGGCGCTATGTTGCATTTACAAAGAGCCCCCATGGTGCCAGGAATGAAACCCCCCCTCATGTGACTCAATTTTGAGAACTACACTCTTTAAGGAATGCAAAGAGGACTGTAAAAAATAAAAAATTACCGTATTTATCGGCGTATAACACGCACTTTTAAAACTTAAATTTAAGGCAAAAAGTCTGCCTGCGTGTTATACGCCAATAAGTCTTCTGGTCACTGATTTAAAGCTAACGCAGCAGCGTCTGCTTGTTAAGTATTAACAGCACGGCCGCGGCCACTTTTAATCGGTGACCAGCGGCGTCTCCCCCCCGCTCTGTCACTTGTTTTCTCCCGCACTATCCACAGGTACTGGTGTGGTGGATAGTGCGGGAGACGCTGATTAACCCCTTAAGGACCCGGGGTTTTTCCGTTTTTGCATTTTCGTTTTTTCCTTCTTACCTTTAAAAAATCACTCTTTCAATCTTTCACCTAAAAATCCATATGATGGCTTAGTTTTTTGCGCCACCAATTCTACTTTGCAATGACGTCAGTCATTTTACCAAAAAGCTACGGCGAAACGGGAAAAAAAATCAATGTGAGACAAAATTGAAAAAAAAAATGCCATTTTGTAACTTTTGGGGGCTTACGTTTCTGCAGCGTACATTTTTCGGTAAAAATGACACCTTCTTTTTCTTCTGTAGGTCCATACGGTTAAAATGGTACCCTACTTATGTAGGTTTGATTTTGTCGTACTTCTGGAAAAAATCTAAACTTCATGCAGGAAAATTTATGTTTAAAATTGTCATCTTCTGACCCCTATAACTTTTTTATTTTTCCATGTATGGGGCGGTATGAGGGCTAATTTTTTGCGCCGTGATCTGAAGTTTTTAGCGATACCATTTTTGCATTGATAGGGCTTATTGATCGACTTTGGAATTTTTTTGCGCGCACACCATTGACCGTGCGGTTTAATTAATGATATATTTTTATAAGTCGGACATTTCTGCACGCGGCGATACCACATATGTTTATTTTTATTTACACTTTATTTTTTATGGGAAAAGGGGGGTGATTCAAAATTTTAATAGGGGAGGGGTTAAATTATCTTTATTCACTGTTTTTTTTTCACTTTTTTTTTTTGCAGTGTTATAGCTCCCATAGGGACCTATAACACTGCACACACATAAGAAACCAGTGATCGATGATTCTGCCGCTTGACTGCTCATGCCTGAATCTCAGGCACTGAGCATTCATTCGGCAATCGGACAGCGAGGAGGCAGGTAGGGACCCTCCAACTACAACTCCCAGCATGCCCGGACAGCAGTTGGCTGTCCGGGCATGCTGGGAATTGTAGTTTTGCAACATCTGGAGGTCTGCAGGTTGAAGACCACTGGATGGCATAGGAGGAACATGATGGGGGGATGATGAGACAGGGGGAAATGATGAGGGGGGGGGAATGATGGGGGGATGAGACAGGGGGAAATGATGAGGGGGGGGGATGAGACAGGGGGAAATGATGAAGGGGGAATGATGAGGGACATGATGAGACAGGGTGGGGGATGATGAGACAGGGTGGGGGGGATGATGAGGGGGGAATGATGGAGGGACATGATGAGACAGGGGGGGATGAGACAGGGGGAAATGATGAGGGCGGAATGATGAGGGACATGATGAGACAGCGTGGGGGGATGATGAGACAGGGTGGGGGGGATGATGATGGGGGGGCATGATGAGACAAGGTGGGGGGATGATGAGGGGGAATGATGGTGGATATGATGAGACAGGGTGGGGGGATGATGAGGGGGGAATGATGGGGGACATGATGAGACAGGGGGGAGGCACTAAATGCTTAATGTCTGTATGGCTAATGGTGGTCTATGACAGGGGGAAATGATGAGACATGGGGAGATGATGAGACATGGGGGGTGGCGATGAGAGGGGGAAATGTGGCACAGGGACTGATAAAAGGGAAGGAATGATGTGGCACTGGAGGGGACGGGACCAAACTGAATATTTGCAGAATAAAATGAAGTTGGGGGGATGATGTGGCATTTAGTCCAAGTCATTTATTTTACATTTTATTTTTTTTACTTAAATTTCCCTGTTAAAATGGGGGTGCGTGTTATACGCCAGTGTGTGTTATACGCCGATAAATATGGTAAACTTTTTACACAAGCATGTTGGTGTAGCCCCAAACCTTTCATTTTTACCAGGGGTAAAATGAGAATATGCACCCCAAAATGTTACCCATATGTGGACATAAAATGCTCTGCGGGCATACGGCAGGGCTCAGAAGTAGTGTTGCTCGCGAATATTCGCAATTCGAATATTATTCGCGAATATCGCATATTCGCGAATTCGCGAATTTCGCGAATATAGCGCTATATATTCGTAATTACGAATATTCGTTTTTTTTTTTTTTTTTTCTTCTTCACAGTACACATCACAGTGATCATCCCTCTCTGCTTCCAGCTTGTGTGGTGTAAAGAAGGCTGTAATACTACTGTGTGAGACTGGCGTGCGTAAATTCGCATATGCGAAAATTAGCATATGCTAATTTTCGCATATGCGAATTTACGCGCGTGTTAATTTTGAATATGCCAATATTCGCTTATGTTAATTTTCGCATACGCAAAATATCCGCATATACGAAAATAAAACGAGAATATAACGAATATGCGAATATTCGCGAATATATGACGAATATTCGTCCATATATTCGCGAATATTCGCAAATTCGAATATGGCCTATGCCGCTCAACACTACTCAGAAGTAAAAACGCGCCTTTAGGCTTTTGAGGAGTGCATTTGACTGGAATAGATGTTGGGAGCCATGCTGCATTTGTAAAGCCCCAGTGGTGCAAGAACAGTGGAAATCCTCCACAAGTGACCACATTTTGAAAACTACACCCCTCAAGGAATGTAACTAGAGGGGCAGAGGGCATTTACACCCCACAGGTGTTTGACAGATTTTTGGAACAGATTTTAAGATATCAGCCATTCAAATGTAATGTTACACAATACTATTTTACAAAAAAAATCAGTACATAATGTATATGCAATCATTACATAATATGTTCATAGTATGAATTTATCTTATTTACCGTATATACTCGAGTATAAGCTGAGTTTTTCAGCACGATTTTTCGTGCTGAAAACACCCCCCTCGGCTTATACTCGAGTGAACTTTCCACCTTCAGTGGTCTTCAACCTGCGGACCTCCAGAGGTTTCAAAACTACAACTCCCAGCAAGCCCGGGCAGCCATCGGCTGTCCGGGCTTGCTGGGAGTTGTAGTTTTGAAACCTCTGGAGGTCCGCAGGTTGAAGACCACTGCGGCCTTCTACATCATCCAGCCCCCTCTCACCCCCTTTAGTTCTGTACAGTACTCGCCTCCGCTCGGCGCTGGTCCGGTGCTGCAGGACTGTCCGGAGAGGAGGTCGTCCGGTGGGATAGTGGTTCTGGGCTGCTATCTTCACCGGGGAGGCCTCTTCTTAGCGCTTCGGGCCCGGCCCCAGAATAGTCACGTTGCCTTGACGATGACGCAGAGGTACGTTCATTACCAACGTACTTCTGCGTCATCGTCCAGGCAACACCTCTATTCCGGGCCCGCAGCGCGGAGAAGAGGCGCCCCCAGTGAAGATAGCAGCCCGGAACCACTATCCCACTGGACGACCTCCTCTCCGGACAGCCCTCATACTGACCCATACGCCAAAAGCAGAGAGAAACAGCTTGTTACTACAAGGTCACATGAGGGAGAGAAAAAAAAGTAAGACAATACATCAATGCCGCTCTCACACAGAAAGTCTTGAGAGACAGGCTGCCCCCCCTTCTGCAGCATCGCTGAAGCTCTGTCAGCTTTGTTTACGAGCCGTAAGAGACTCAAAAATTCAAACACAGAAAAAAAGGGATTCACATAGCAATGAATCACAGATCACATGACAACTCGTCACAAGCCTATGTCTGAACTAAAATACAAGGGTGTTAAACAGAACAGAACAGTACATATTATCAACACATCATAAGCAAGAAGAGGCAAAGGGTTAAATGACTAATCCAAGAATGATCAGTGACATACAATTAAATACAGATACTAACCAGATATCAAGACACAGGATCAGGATTAGTAAACACAAACATTGAACTTTATCTTTGGGGATCAGAAATCACAACCAAACAAAACTAATAGTGACACAAATATATATAAATATATATATATATATATATATATATATATATATATATATAAACATACTTAGGCACAAAAGCTTATCAATAGCCTTCTAAAACAGCCTCACTGAGAGATTATATTCTGCTTCATTTAACTAAAACATTGCATACTCCAGAATTTCCACTAATCCGGCAACTTTCACATTTACTAAAAAGCATTCACAAACTATCCCATAAGGTAAACACTTATTTCTTTGTCTACAGTATGTGACGTACAAGTCCCTAGATGCCATTTTTAGACCATAAAGGTATCTGGAGAAGAGAAAAAAAAAAAGAAGAGAGAAGAGAAAAAAAAAAAAAGAGTTTCATTTCACGTTCTCTACCATTACAAGATTCACTTAAAAATGTAGCATGTTAGACACACCGTTCTGCATACACTGTAGACAACACAACTTGACAAACCAAACAACTTGTATGGAAATAACAAACATGTCTTAGGGGGGATTAAACTGTCAGAGTCACTGGTAGAGAAGGATCTGGGTGTACTTGTAGATCACAGACTACAGAATAGCATGCAATGTCAGGCTGCTGCTTCCAAAGCCGGCAGGATATTGTCATGTATCAAAAGAGGCATGGACTCAAGGGACAGGGACATAATACTCCCCCTTTATAAATCATTGGTACGGCCTTACCTGGAATATGCTGTTCAGTTTTGGGCACCTGTCCATAAAAGGGACACTGCGGAGTTGGAAAGGGTGCAGAGACGCGCGACTAAACTAATATGGGGCATGGAACATCTTAGCTATGAGGAGCGATTAAAGGAGTTACAATTGTTTAGTCTTGAGAAGAGACGTTTAAGGGGGGATATGATAAACGTATATAAGTATATTAATGGCCCATACAAAAAATATGGAGAAAAACTGTTCCAGGTTAAACCCCCCCAAAGGACGAGGGGGCACTCCCTCCGTCTGGAGAAGAAAAAGTTTAGTCTCAAGGGACACGCCTTCTTTACCGTGAGGACTGTGAATTTATGGAACGGTCTACCTCAGGAACTGGTCACAGCAGGAACAATTAACAGCTTTAAAACAGGATTAGATACATTCCTGGAACAAAATAAAATTAATGCTTATGAAGAAATATAAAATCTCATCCCTTCCCCAATATCACGCCACACCCCTACCCCTTAATTCCCTGGTTGAACTTGATGGACATATGTCTTTTTTCGACCATACTAACTATGTAACATACACATAGATTTCACAGAAAGCTTCTATTTTCTTCTTTTGTTTTAGTCAACTCAACTTGTCAACATTCCCATAACCTACTGTCTTTCCAAATGTTGATTACTCAGAATTCCATCACTGTCACATTCTGATTTAATTCTTAACTCCGTACATCCCTTTAGTCCTGCGTGTCAACCCCCTCGTCAGCAATACGTTTTCTGCAGTTCTTTTTTTATATGTCCTGACTTGTCACAATAATAACAAATTAGGGGTTTCCGGAGCCTGTCTCCTTTGTTATTCCGACCCTTACCTTGGGATTTTTCAGAGACATATGCTATCGTAGTCTTTCTAGGGGCTCCCCGTAGGTCAGATCCCCTGGGCTTTCAGTTGTTCCCTTCTCTGGGGTCTTAGACCGTCCACAAAAGCACAAACAAACAGTCTCTGTATTGCGTCACTGTTCATGTCCGAACCTTCTAGACTAGGGTAATAGTCAGATACAGTCTGGGTCGGGGTTTGAGTACCTACTGTCACCGTCCCCCTTTCTCTCTGTCTTTGCGTACAAGAGTTTTTAAGAGAGGTAATAAACATCTGTCTGGAGGTCTCTATTTTCCATTTTTTTCTTCTTATTGTCATATGTTCAACCTTCCTCAACACATTGTGTGGAGGTACTGATCAGACATCTGACTTGATAATCCCAATTGTGATCTTTCACTATGCCTTTCTTTCTCTCTGAAATATTTTTCCAAACCTCTGGATTCAATTGGTAATTTTTTGGAACATGGAATTCCTTCAGTATTCTCCCTAGCTGGACTACTGCATCCTTGCCATGTAACTCTTCAAGGATTGCTTTAAGAGCGTGTATCTGGGGTTCTCCGTCTGCCTTCTTGGACATTAGCTGACCCATCCTTAGCCGCCCGGTCCTAAGTAGCTTATTGGGGAAACCTCGTAGGTGTCTTTCCCTCGTTGCCGTCCTCTCAGGCGACTAATAGGTTAAAAGGCTCTCCTGGCCTTTTCCTGTGATGCATGACAATTCTGTATTAGACATTAGCTAACTCATACTAGCCGTCCGGTCCTAGGTAGCTTATTGGGGAAACCCTCGTAAGGTGTCTTTCCCTCGTTGCCGTCCTCCTAGGCCGTCCTTATAGGGTCAGTGTCCGTCTAGATGTGTTTTACCACACCTTATTCCCCCCAGACTACACAGGCTTATCACATGAATCCTGTCCTGGACTAATGATTTATTCCAGGCTCATGCTAGCAGCCAGATAATGGTTTATGTGATAGTATGGGATTTAAGCATAATCTGTGACCCCATTAGGCGCTTTCACAGATCAGTTCGGCAATACCCTCATAAAATCACATACCATCCTCTCTTGGCTCATACATTCATTCCATGTCTCCTTGCGGAGTAACAGTGTACTTATCCAACCGACTGAAGGTATATTGGTTCCTTGTCTTTTCAAATAGACCCACTATCACAGGAGTTTAGCTATTCTAAAACCCAGTCTAAGTGCAGGACCCACAGCCACAGATCTCAGGAGGGCACAGATATAAGAAAATAAAGCTTTTTCTTACCTGGCCAGGTGATTTCAGTCTGTGGTCTCTGGAGGCCCGAGCCGTAGTGGTCCCGCACTATAGCTGAGATGCTCCTTGTGATTCGGCAGCGGGTCCCTGTGAGTTCGGGCACCAAATAATGTTAGGTTCGACCCCAAAGGTCGAGACGTCTTCTGTCGGTGGATGCCCAATTTGTGCGCTGGAGGCTTGTAAGGGGCTGCAGTCCCCCCACCCTCCCCCAGCGCCACCTGCCACTCAAATCAAGACACAGACACAACAGCTGTGACCAAGTCGAGTGCAGTCTCTAAGACTGGCTCTTTACTTAAAATAAACATTCTTATACACGTATATAGGGCATGCGCAATAAACTTTAAATTGTATGAAAGACAGCAAACAGTAAATCATTTCCGTAGTCAGCAGAAAGTTGAAAACACGGATACATTGCTTAAGCTGAAATATAATGAACCATTGTTTCAAGGACACATCTGGGGTAGAAAAAGATAAGTGTCTGCATCCTGCATCCTTGAAGATAAGGCACCAACCGTCTTTAGTTCATAAGTTTAGGAGTTATGTAGAAAAACAAAAATCTTCTCAAACAAAATGGATTCTCCTGTACCCAATTCTATCACGCCTTAACCCATGTCTCCCGGGCCTAGTGCACCAGGATCAGGTGGGATTTGTTCCTGGTCACCAGGCCCCAGATAACATCAGGAAGGTCCTTGACCAGATACATTGGGCTAAGTCTACTGCTACCCCCTTGGTGGTTCTCGCCTTAGATATAGAAAAGGCTTTTGATTCTGTGTCTTGGCCTTACCTGTTCGCAGTGTTGTCTAAGTTTGGTTTTTCGGGCCCCTTTATTCATATTTTGCATCATTTTTACTTAGCCATGACTGCATACTTGAAATTGCCTTCCACATCTCCGCAATCCATTTCAGTGTGGAACGCGCCACGGGTATCCCTTGTCGCCGTCTCTCTTCGCATAAGTGATGGAGCCCTTGGCACAGTTGATTAGGGATCATCCTGACATCAGCGGCATGAAGATTGGCTCGTCTGTGTATAAGGTGAACCTTTTCACATATGACCTCTTGTTGACACTTACGAACCCTCTTTCTTTGCCGAATCTTTTTAAAAATTCTTAATGATTTTGCCCAGGGGTCGGAGTTGCGCGTAAATGTAATGAAATCAGAGGTTCTCTATTGTAATGTTGTAATATTCCCTTGCACATTTGATTGCCCATAATTTTGGCGTTAAAGACTCTTCCTCTGGTCTTTCCTATTTGGGGATTAAACACTCTATAGGGTTAACTACACCATGGTATATTGGGCTATTCGGGCTCGTTTTTCGTGGTGGAATTACCCTTATATTTTTTGGTTGGGTAGAGTGAATGTGGTTAAAATGGTTATTTTGCCAAGGCTGCTCTACTTATTTTGCTCCCTATCTTTTCTTTCTAATCCCCTTTTCTCCCCAGGCCTTTCCCAGACCATTTACCATTGGTAGATAGAGAAGAAGCTCCTTTGATTGAATAATTTCTCCTGTGGTTAGACTTAGCGCTCTCTGACTTCTCTTTGGGCTAGGCATGCCCTTCCCGATAGAGCTAACCAGATACTCTCCTTTTTTCACACCCAGACCTCGGGAACAGCTAATATTCGCCCCACTTTTTTTTTAGGCATGCTTTCTTTATAGACCCCTTTCCCCTCGGCTTCTTTCTTTGCTATATGAACGCTCCCCCACAGGATCAGAAGCTAAAGTTCATGTTAGACTAGGAGACTGACATCCACACCTCACTTTTGCTGACACCTCTGTCCATTTCAGGAACTGTCCAGGGCTGGAGCTAATCCCCATAGCAAACTTCTCCTTCTCTGGACAGTTCCTGAGACAGACAGAGCCGTCAGTCGAGAGCACTCTTTTCAGACTGGAAAGAACTACAGAACTTCCTCTGGTGCATACAGCAGCTGTTAAGTACTGAAAGGATTAAGATTTTTATATAGAAGTAATTTACAAATCTTTTTAACGTTCTAGCACCAGTTGATTTGAAAAAAAAAGTTTTTTACCGGAGTTTAACCCCTTAAGGACCTAGTCCATTTTCACCTAAAGGACCCGGCCATGTTTTGCACATCTGACCACTGTCACTTTAAGCATTAATAACTCTAGGATGCTTTTACCTTTCATTCTGATTCCGAGATTTTTTTTTCGTGACATATTCTACTTTATGCCAGATTAATAGAAAGGAACTTGCACTCCTATATCATAGATATCACTGTATTGGTTATAATTGCCCCTTTTGGAGTAGAATATTTTTATTTATAAAAAAATATCCCACTCCAAAAGGGCCATTATAACCCATACAGTGATATCTATGATATAGGAGTGCCAGTTCCTTTCTATTAATCTGGCTTAACTATTGTGAGTGCAACTTCTGGGTTTAAAGAATGTATATGGAAAGCGATCCCCCTGAACACGAGATGGATAATGCTTTAAACATGGGGCGTACGAATGCGGGCGCTTTTTTTTACATCATGTGAAGACAAGGATGAATTGCAAATGTTAAGTATTCGTACACTTGAAAATAAAGTGAACAACTTAGCAGAGAAAGAAGTATGTCTATTTTGGATGATCAACTCTTTGAACTCATACAAGGAGTGCAAACGGATCCCAAGAGGTCTAAGAGGGTATAAAGAACCAGTCCAGTTTGCTGATGATGAAGATTTCTTAACCAAATGGAAAGAGGCCCATCTCGAGCATACGTTCAAGCTTATGTGTATGATCCTACAAAGGAATGAAAGAGGGTATGAAAACATTACACAAGAGCTATGCCGTGCAAAAACTCAAGAACTCAAGAAACGGCACAAAGAGGAACAATCTACAGTATTCCTCAAGAAATTGGGATAAGAAATTACTTGTAATCCAAGCTGAAACCAAGGATAAGAAGAGGGACAAATTTATTAGAGACAAGCTACGAAAATGGCCGCATCTTCGAGTGGAATACCAGAAAAGTACTGCGACGTAAAAACCAAACTAGAAGAAAGAAACAAGACTACGGCATCACGGACTCTGACTCTAATCTTTCAGATGAGCCAAAAAATCCACAGGCAACTTAGAAACCCCTCGTCCCTTTAGGAGGCGGATCCGCAGAGGGCGGGGCATGAAAAACCAGGAGCCAGCAAGTGCAAAAGCGCAAGCAGGTCACCTGGAAGGACTAACTGAGTCTATGAAGCCAGTTCAGACTCAAAATGTCATTAATCATTAGTCCTTCCTAATGAATGCCTTACATTACAATGGGTCTTAATTATTGTCTTTCAGAACCGTTTGATTTAACTAACCTACAAATAGACATCTTTAAAGCCGTGCGAAAAATAAATCTGAGTCAGCACTTTAAAAAGGGTGGAGCCTATGAAATTCCTAAAAAAAAAAGAGGTGAAATACCTATGGAAATAGGCCCACTCGGTTTTAGCACCTGCACAGATTTACCTACTGATGTAAGGGAGGGAGCAGAATTGTTACTGGGATTGACCTCTGAAAATCTTAGCGGATCCCCTAGTGAAACCAGTGATAGCCAATATTTCACCGGAGTTAATGCATCAAACTTTTGTCCATCAATTCTACAAGGGAGTAAACTGGACTTTTTTTTTACAAGTCTAGTTACTAACAAAATCAAAGTATTGTTGTACCCTGAGGCAACAAAAAATTTATCAAAAACAGGAGGATGCATTAAAATGGTTGAAAAGTAGAGAGGACCTCATAATTAGAAGAGCAGATAAAGGTGGAAACTTGGTAGTTCTCTCTAAAGACCAATATAAAGCTGAAGCTTTGCGGTTACTGGGAGACACTGAAGTATATACGGGGCTAACGGAAAATCCCACTAATAAGTATATTGGTCTATTGCAATCTCTGTTACGAAAACACGTAGAGAAAGGTATTATATCCACTAAAACTGCAGAAAAACTGCTACCAAAACATCCAAGAAAACCTTATAGGTATTATTTACCAAAGGTCCATAAATCACTGACCCCTCCCCCGGGACGCTCCATTGTCTCCGGGATCGGGTCAGTGACAGAGGGCCTTTCGAAATATATAGACTGGTTACTTAGACCAATAGTCAAGGACCTCCCAACATACTTAAAAGACACAGACGCCTTTTTGAGGGTAATTAAGGAGATCCCATGGCAGGAAGATTATAGCCTTGCCTCTGTCGACGTGGAGAGCCTCTACACCTGGATCCCTCAAAAATTTGGGGTCCGGGTGGTGGGGTAGCTCCTCGTTGACATGGGCAAGGATCCATCCTTAGTCAGTTTTATTTGCGAATCATTAGAATTCATTCTTTCTCACAATGCATTTAGGTTCAATAACAAATGGTATAGACAGGACTCGGGGACCGCTGTGGGAACTCCTGTAGTATGCACTTTTGCAAATCTTTTCTTGGCTGCATATAAAAAATATTTCATGTTCACCCCCTGGAACCCCTTTGTAAAGTATATTGACACATTTTTACGCTATATGGATGACATATTTGTAGTCTGGAGAGGGAACTAAAATCAGTTCCAAGAATTCGTCGAGTATCTTAATGAGAACGGTAAATTTGAAATGCGGTTTACTTATGTGTATGGAGGTACTGAATTTGAGTTTCTGGATGTAAAGGTGGGAGTGGAGGAGAATCAAATTAAAACTTCATAATGACAGAAGAGCTACGGCTACAAACTCCCTCCTTCATTACCAGAGTTTCCATCCACTTCACGTCAAACGAGCTATTCCCTACGGGCAATTTGTCCGTCTAAAGAGAATAAATAGCGAGGATGAGTCGTTTGAAACACAGGCAAAAGAGCTAGCTGATAGATTAATAGCCAGAGGTTATCCCTATAAATCTATCCAAAAAGCATACAATAAGGCAAAATCGCTTAACAGAGCGGAGCTTCTAAAAGAAAAAGATAGAAAGTAAAAAAGGAATGAAAAGAGATTTGTCTTCTCTCTGAAACATTCAAATATGGATAGTATAGTCAAACAAGCAATCCGTAAGCATTGGGGACTAATTGAAGGTGACCCCGATTTAACCCCTTAAGGACCCAGCGTTTTTGCATTTTCATTATTTCCTCCTCACGTTCTAAAAATCATAACGCTTTAAAATTTGCACATAAAATTCCATATGATGGCTTATTTTTTGCGCCACCAATTCTACTTTGCAGTGACATTAGTCATTTTACCAAAAATCCACGGCGAAACGAAAAAAAAATTAATAGTGCGACAAAATTGAAGAAAAAAATTCATTTTGTAACTTTTGGGGGCTTCCGTTTCTACGCAGTGCATTTTTCGGTAAAAATAACACCTTATCTTTATTCTGTAAGTCCATACGTGTCACGATGCCGGCTGGCAGGTAGTGGACCCTCTGTGCCAGAGAGGGATTGGCGTGGACCGTGCTAGTGGACCGGTTCTAAGCCACTACTGGTTTTCACCAGAGCCCGCCGCAAAGCGGGATGGTCTTGCTGCGGCGGTAGTGACCAGGTCGTATCCACTAGCAACGGCTCACCTCTCTGGCTGCTGAAGATAGGCGCGGTACAAGGGAGTAGGCAGAAGCAAGGTCGGACGTAGCAGAAGGTCGGGGCAGGCAGCAAGGATCGTAGTCAGGGGCAACGGCAGAAGGTCTGGAAACACTGGCAAGGAACACACAAGGAACGCTTTCACTGGCACTAAGGCAACAAGATCCGGCAAGGGAGTGCAAGGGAAGTGAGGTAATATAGGGAAGTGCACAGGTGAAAACCCTAATTGGAACCACTGCGCCAATCAGCGGCGCAGTGGCCCTTTAAATCGCAGAGACCCGGCGCGCGCGCGCCCTAGGGAGCGGGGCCGCGCGCGCCGGGACAGAACAGACGGGGAGCGAGTCAGGTAGGGGAGCCGGGGTGCGCATCGCGAGCGGGCGCTACCCGCATCGCGAATCGCATCCCGGCTGGCAGCAGGATCGCAGCGCCCCGGGTCAGAGGACGTGACCGGAGCGCTGCAGCGGAGGGAGTGAAGCGAGCGCTCCGGGGAGGAGCGGGGACCCGGAGCGCTCGGCGTAACAGTACCCCCCCCCTTGGGTCTCCCCCTCTTCTTGGAGCCTGAGAACCTGAGGAGCAGACTTTTGTCAAGGATGTTGTCCTCAGGTTCCCAGGATCTCTCTTCAGGACCACAACCCTCCCAGTCTACTAAAAAAAAATTTTTCCCTCTGACCTTTTTGGCAGCCAAAATTTCCTTGACCGAGAAGACGTCCGAGGAGCCGGAAACAGGAGTGGGAGGAACAGATTTGGGAGAAAAACGGTTGAGGATGAGTGGTTTGAGAAGAGAGACGTGAAAGGCATTAGGGATACGAAGAGAAGGAGGAAGAAGAAGTTTATAAGAGACAGGATTAATTTGACACAAAATTTTGAAAGGACCAAGATAGCGTGGTCCCAACTTGTAGCTAGGGACACGGAAGCGGACATATTTAGCGGAGAGCCATACCTTGTCTCCAGGGGAAAAAACGGGGGGAGCTCTTCTTTTCTTATCCGCGAACCTCTTCATGCGTGAAGAAGCCTGTAAGAGAGAATTTTGGGTCTCTCTCCATATAATGGAAAGGTCACGAGAAATTTCATCCACAGCGGGCAGACCAGAGGGCAAGGGGGTAGGGAGGGGGGGAAGAGGGTGACGGCCGTACACCACGAAAAATGGGGATTTGGAGGAAGATTCAGAGACCCTGAAGTTATACGAGAATTCGGCCCATGGAAGGAGATCTGCCCAGTCATCCTGGCGGGAGGAAACAAAATGTCGCAAATAATCACCCAGGATCTGGTTAATTCTTTCTACTTGTCCATTGGACTGGGGATGATATGCAGAGGAAAAATTTAATTTAATCTTGAGTTGTTTACAGAGAGCTCTCCAGAATTTAGACACGAATTGGACCCCTCTATCCGAGACAATCTGCGTAGGCAACCCGTGAAGACGAAAAATGTGTACAAAAAATTGTTTAGCCAACTGAGGCGCAGAAGGAAGACCAGGAAGAGGGATGAAATGTGCCATTTTGGAGAATCGATCAACGACCACCCAAATAACGGTGTTGCCACGGGAAGGGGGTAAATCAGTAATAAAATCCATACCAATCAGAGACCAAGGCTGTTCGGGGACAGGCAGAGGATGAAGAAAACCAGCGGGCTTCTGGCGAGGAGTCTTATCCCGGGCACAGATAGTGCAGGCTCGCACAAAGTCCCCAACATCCGTCTCCAGAGTCGGCCACCAATAGAAGCGGGAGATGAGTTGCACAGATTTCTTGATGCCCGCATGACCTGCGAGATGGGAGGAGTGACCCCATTTGAGGATTCCGAGGCGTTGGCGTGGAGAAACAAAGGTCTTTCCTGGAGGAGTCTGCCTGATGGAGGCAGGAGAAGTGGAGATCAGGCAGTCAGGTGGAATGATGTGTTGCGGAGGGAGATCAACTTCTGAGGCATCCGAGGAACGAGAGAGAGCATCGGCCCTAATGTTCTTATCGGCAGGACGAAAGTGAATCTCAAAATTAAATCGGGCAAAGAACAGAGACCACCGGGCCTGGCGAGGATTCAGCCGTTGGGCCGACTGGAGGTAGGAGAGGTTCTTGTGGTCGGTGTAGATAATAACAGGAAATCTTGATCCCTCCAGCAGATGCCTCCATTCCTCAAGTGCTAATTTAATGGCTAGAAGCTCTCGATCCCCGATGGAGTAGTTCCTCTCCGCTGGAGAGAAGGTCCTAGAGAAAAAACCACAAGTGACAGCATGCCCGGAAGAATTTTTTTGTAGAAGAACAGCTCCAGCTCCTACTGAGGAGGCATCAACCTCCAATAGGAAGGGTTTGGAAGGGTCAGGTCTGGAGAGCACGGGAGCCGAAGAAAAGGCAGACTTGAGTCGTTTAAAGGAGTCTTCTGCTTGAGGAGGCCAGGACTTGGGATCAGCATTTTTTTTGGTTAAAGCCACGATAGGAGCCACAATGGTAGAAAAATGTGGAATAAATTGCCTGTAATAATTGGCGAACCCCAAAAAGCGTTGGATAGCACGGAGTCCGGAGGGGCGTGGCCAATTTAAGACGGCAGAGAGTTTGTCTGGATCCATCTGTAGTCCCTGGCCAGAGACCAAATATCCTAGAAAAGGAAGAGATTGGCATTCAAACAGACATTTCTCAATTTTGGCATAGAGTTGGTTGTCACGAAGTCTCTGAAGAACCATACGGACATGCTGGCGGTGTTCTTCTAGATTGGCAGAAAAAATTAGGATATCGTCCAGATATACCACAACACAGGAGTATAACAGATCACGAAAAATTTCATTGACAAAGTCTTGGAAGACGGCAGGGGCATTGCACAGTCCAAAGGGCATGACCAGATACTCAAAGTGTCCATCTCTGGTGTTAAATGCCGTTTTCCACTCGTCCCCCTCTCTGATGCGGATGAGGTTATAGGCGCCTCTTAAGTCCAATTTAGTGAAGATGTGGGCACCTTGGAGGCGATCAAAGAGTTCAGAGATGAGGGGTAAGGGGTAGCGGTTCTTAACCGTGATTTTATTAAGACCGCGGTAGTCAATGCAAGGACGTAGGGAGCCATCTTTTTTGGACACAAAGAAAAATCCGGCTCCGGCAGGAGAGGAGGATTTACGGATAAAGCCCTTTTTTAGATTCTCCTGGACGTATTCGGACATGGCAAGAGTCTCTGGGGCAGAGAGAGGATAAATTCTGCCCCGGGGTGGAGTAGTACCCGGGAGGAGGTCGATAGGGCAATCATAAGGCCTGTGAGGAGGTAGAGTCTCAGCTTGTTTTTTGCAGAAAACATCCGCGAAGTCCATATAGGCCTTAGGGAGACCGGTTACTGGAGGAACCACAGAGTTACGGCAAGGGTTACTGGGAACCGGTTTTAGACAGTTCTTGGAACAAGAGGACCCCCAACTCTTGATCTCCCCAGTGGACCAATCCAGGGTTGGGGAATGAAGTTGAAGCCAGGGAAGTCCAAGGAGAATCTCCGAGGTGCAATTGGGAAGGACCAAAAGTTCAATCCTCTCATGATGAGATCCGATGCTCATAAGAAGGGGCTCCGTGCGGAAACGTATGGTACAGTCCAATCTTTCATTATTTACACAATTGATGTAGAGGGGTCTGGCGAGACTGGTCACTGGGATGTTGAACCTGTTGACGAGAGAGGCCAAAATAAAATTTCCTGCAGATCCAGAGTCCAAGAAGGCCACTGTAGAGAAGGAGAAGGCAGAGGCAGACATCCGCACAGGCACAGTAAGACGTGGAGAAGCAGAGTAGACATCAAGGACTGTCTCACCCTTGTGCGGAGTCAGCGTACGTCTTTCCAGGCGGGGAGGACGGATAGGACAATCCCTCAGGAAGTGTTCGGTACTAGCACAGTACAGGCAGAGGTTCTCCATACGGCGTCGTGTCCTCTCTTGAGGTGTCAGGCGAGACCGGTCGACCTGCATAGCCTCCACGGCGGGAGGCACAGGAACAGATTGCAGGGGACCAGAGGAGAGAGGAGCCGAGGAGACGAAACGCCTCGTGCGAACAGAGTCCATATCTTGGCGGAGTTCCTGACGCCTTTCAGAAAAACGCATGTCAATGCGAGTGGCTAGGTGAATAAGTTCATGTAGATTAGCAGGAATTTCTCGTGCGGCCAGAACATCTTTAATGTTGCTGGATAGGCCTTTTTTGAAGGTCGCGCAGAGGGCCTCATTATTCCAGGACAATTCTGAAGCAAGTGTACGGAATTGTACGGCATACTCGCCAACGGAAGAATTACCCTGGACCAGGTTCAACAGGGCAGTCTCAGCAGAAGAGGCTCGGGCAGGTTCCTCAAAGACACTTCGGATTTCCGAGAAGAAGGAGTGTACAGAGGCAGTGACGGGGTCATTGCGGTCCCAGAGCGGTGTGGCCCATGACAGGGCTTTTCCGGACAGAAGACTGACTACGAAAGCCACCTTAGACCTTTCAGTGGGAAACAGGTCCGACATCATCTCCAGATGCAGGGAACATTGGGAAAGAAAGCCACGGCAAAACTTAGAGTCCCCATCAAATTTATCCGGCAAGGATAAGCGTATCCCAGGAGCGGCCACTCGCTGCGGAGGAGGTGCAGGAGCTGGCGGAGGAGATGACTGCTGAAGCTGTGGTAGCAACTGTTGTAGCATAACGGTCAGTTGAGACAGCTGTTGGCCTTGTTGCGCTATCTGTTGTGACTGCTGGGCGACCACCGTGGTGAGGTCAGCGACAACTGGCAGAGGAACTTCAGCGGGATCCATGGCCGGATCTACTGTCACGATGCCGGCTGGCAGGTAGTGGACCCTCTGTGCCAGAGAGGGATTGGCGTGGACCGTGCTAGTGGACCGGTTCTAAGCCACTACTGGTTTTCACCAGAGCCCGCCGCAAAGCGGGATGGTCTTGCTGCGGCGGTAGTGACCAGGTCGTATCCACTAGCAACGGCTCACCTCTCTGGCTGCTGAAGATAGGCGCGGTACAAGGGAGTAGGCAGAAGCAAGGTCGGACGTAGCAGAAGGTCGGGGCAGGCAGCAAGGATCGTAGTCAGGGGCAACGGCAGAAGGTCTGGAAACACTGGCAAGGAACACACAAGGAACGCTTTCACTGGCACTAAGGCAACAAGATCCGGCAAGGGAGTGCAAGGGAAGTGAGGTAATATAGGGAAGTGCACAGGTGAAAACCCTAATTGGAACCACTGCGCCAATCAGCGGCGCAGTGGCCCTTTAAATCGCAGAGACCCGGCGCGCGCGCGCCCTAGGGAGCGGGGCCGCGCGCGCCGGGACAGAACAGACGGGGAGCGAGTCAGGTAGGGGAGCCGGGGTGCGCATCGCGAGCGGGCGCTACCCGCATCGCGAATCGCATCCCGGCTGGCAGCAGGATCGCAGCGCCCCGGGTCAGAGGACGTGACCGGAGCGCTGCAGCGGAGGGAGTGAAGCGAGCGCTCCGGGGAGGAGCGGGGACCCGGAGCGCTCGGCGTAACAATACGGTTAAAATGATTGCCTACTTATATAGGTTTGATTTTGTCGTACTTTGGAAAAAAATCATAACTACATGCAGGAAAATTTGTATGTTAAAAATTCTCATCTTCTAACCCCTATCACTTTTTGCGCCGTGATCTGAAGTTTTTATCGGTACCATTTGTAGTGATCTGACTTTTTGATCGCTTTTTATTCATTTTTTCATGATATAAAAAGTGACCAAAAATATGCTATTTTGGAATTTGGAATTTTTCTGCGTGTATTAGGGAAGGGGTTAAATGACCTTTGATAAAAAAAATGTTTCCCTTTTTTTTTTTGCAGTGCTATAGCTCCCATAGGGACCTATATCACTGCACACACTGATCTCTTATGCTGTTCCCTGCAAAACCATAGCTTTGCATGGATCAGCGAGATAGGGGTTCAATTGCTCAAGCCTGTAGCTCAGGCTTGGAGCAATCAAACCTCGATCGGACAGAGAAGAAACAAAACTCTAGTGAGCGTACTGGGTAGTAACCAATTCAGAGAAAAGACAAATCCATGGTTGGAAGATGCTGTACCTAAAGGGAATTTTAAGTGCTACCAATGCACCCATTGCAGGTATAATTCTGAGGCCAAATTTGTAAGGATAGGTGGTATAGAATGGAAGATCAAAAACTTTATCACTTGTAAAAGTAAATATGTGGCTTACATGATCCTGTGCCCGTGCAGACTATTCTATATAGGGAAAACAATTAGCTGTTTGTACAACAGAGTGCAAGAGCACTTTAGATCGGTCCGGACGGGAATTGGATCACCACGACTAATAAACCACGTTAATCAAGTTCATGGGGGTGACCCTAATGTATTAGTATTCGCAGGGTTGGAGATAGTTAATACCCCATATAATGGGGGAGATAGAAACAAATTATTGCTCCAGCAAGAAGTGAAATGGATACTTAAAACAGATGCAATGGGCCCCCCAGGCCTAAATGACAAGACCGATATGTCTGTATTCTTGTAGATGTACTTCAAACCTCTGTCATTTACTTAAACTGATTTGCATATTGTCTGAAAGTAGTTCACATATGTATGTATTTGCTCTTACCCCCTTCCATCCTTAAGTGCGGCTCTATTAGATAGTAAGTGGTGACGCACCTCAGGTCATGTGATGTGCTATAGTCCGGAGTGTTGGCGTCCCGGCGGTTGCTGGGAGATGGCGGTCACGTGTTCAGCACCTCAGTGACGCCGGCGCTGTCTCACGCGGGAGGTTGTACCTCCCGACGTGGGCCACAATGACGTCAATCTGAGCCGGATCACGTGACGAGCCGGGCCTGGCGGCTTCCAGATTTCGCCATTTCCACCCGGCACTGGCGCAGCGCGTGGAACAGAGGATATGTGACCCGGAACAGCACTGGACCCTCCAGGTGAGTGTCCTTATTTAAGGTATTTAAAGAAGTAAGGTTAGGGGGAAAGACATAGGAGCCAGATGATGCGCTAGAGAGCGCGAAACATATGTCGCTCTTCCTGGTCGTTCTTAAGGCGGCACGAATGGGTTAAAGCTTTCCTGCTTGCCCGGAAAGAAGAACAAAATACTTGCAGTGTAAATGAGACAAGATAATTAATTAATTAAACATACTGAGTACACCTGGCTGGAGACTATAAACCTACTCAAGAACCACAGACACTTGTATTTCTTTTTTCTTCTGACCTGGAAGAAGATATTGAGACAAGTGGCTCATACCTGGGGCTTCTAGGTTCCTGAGTGCAGGGTCGGCCGTATACCGGGTGCTATCCCCGGTCCCTCAGCCTGCACCCGGACATCCCCTGGCCCTGGCAGCAGAGGAGATTCCCTTATAGAGGCTACCAACTGGATGCCTTACCCGTACGTGAGGCGAATGGACGCGGGGGATGTGAGCGTGTGCAGCGTCGGAGGCGCCGGTGAGTACTGCGCATGCGTGGTTACGAACTTCCGGCGGCCGCTGGTATTTGCGTAAATTACCTGAAGATTGGGGAACTTTTTCATAAGGCGCAGGGCTTCTGCGCTGAGTAATACCGATGAACTCGGCATACGTGCACTTGTTTTTATGTTTACTCAGTCTGGTACGGGGACTCCAAGATGGCGGCTGCAAATCCTCACTGCACATTCCCCACTTCCGCCGCGTCACTTCCGGTTTTGGAATCGGCGGCTGTTCAGGTATATCTGACCAGCCGGATCTGCAAATGGCGGCACTCAGCCTGGGCAGCAGATCCTTCGGCCGGTCAGAGGTAGGACTGGTCCTTTATTTTGCAATATGATGTTCATTTATGTGATACGCCCATTTCATTATTTGGGGTCCTTGTTTCTCTTGTTTTTTCAGATGTCTCACTCTGGAAAAGCAAAGAGAAAATCTAGGTACAATATTTGTGCTGAATGTGATCAGCCCCTACCAGAATCTTGGGCTCAGGATACTTGTGAATCATGCCTAAACCCATCTGATAGCATGCAAGCCAATTCTTTCCTTTCATGGTTCAAGGGCGAGATGTGTAATACTTTTAAAGAGATTAATGAGTCCCTTGTGCCTAAGAAAAGAAACAGGGTTACCAGAAATGCTTCTGCAGCCTCATCTGATTCCTCATCTGGGGAATGTAGTACTTCCTCATCCAATCCGGAAATAGTTTTTGGTGATTTGGATAATGATTTGTACCTACTGCCTAAGGAAAAAATTTCCTAAGTTGTTATCTGCTGTTAAGGATACTATAGAGTCTGCTAAAGATGTTTCTGCTAAACCTAAGAAAGATCAGTTATATTATTTTCCGCAAATCCCTGATATGCGGCTTCCTTCTCATCCTATTCTAAATGAATGGTTCAGGAAGGATTGGGCCAATCCTGATAGGAAGTCGGATGCGGGTGCACGTTTTAAGACTGCCTATCGATTGGACCCAAAGAATTCTGCAGAATGGGAAAATCCACCTAAACTGGATCTGGCGGCTGCCTGGATGGTCAAGAAATTGTTATTTCCTTCTGACGAATCTTCCAGATTATCTGATCCGTTAGAGCGCAAAGCAGATAATTTAGCTAACAAGAATTATCTTGCAGCAGCTTCAACCTCTAAAATTACGGCATCTTCAATTCCTATAGCTAGGGCTCTTAGGATCTGGCTAATCCAGTTGTCGCAGGATATAGAGGATGGTGTGTCCAGAGACCGCTTACTAAAAGGTGTTGACATGATGAAGTCCGCTGCAGAATATTTGTGTGATGCCCCTGTGGATGTGATGAAATTCTCATCTAGATCCCTAGCCCTATCTAATGCGTCCAGAAAGGCGCTTTGGATAAAACAGTGGTCGGGTGACATGTCTTCTAAGTTCAGTTTTGTTAACATGCCTTTCCACCCGTTTTCTATGTTTGGTCCTCATCTGAAAGATGTATTGAAGTCATACAAGGAGGAGAAAGATGCTGCCTTCCCGTTGGAGAGGAAGAAGTCTGCTAGGTCGTTCTATGGGAGAGCCAGATACTCCCCAAAAAGGAATTATTCCTTTCGGAACAAAAAAAACAATTACCGAAGGAGACAGGATTCGGCAGCGGCCAAGAAAAAACCCTTCAAAAAACCCAAAGAATTATGATGCCATCAGCACCACTCCACCAGTAGGGGGCAGGCTGAGTTTTTTTTTCTCAGGTTTGGCAAGAGACGTCGTCAGACTCCTGAGGGACAGACATTGTCACGAGAGGTTATTCTCTAGAGCTGAAAACATTTCCAACTCGAAAATTCATGGTCAACAAACCTTCCAACCCAGTAGTCCTGGAGTTGGTGGAAGAATTCATAAAGAAATATGCTCTAGAAAGATTCCCGAATCAAGAGAAATTCGAGGGACTCTACTCCCCAATTTTTCCGGTTCCCAAAGCCTCAAGAGGATGGAAACTTGTAGTGGACCTGTCGTACCTGAACCAGTTTTTCATAAAACGCAAGTTCCGAATGGAGTCAATTCGGTCAGCCATAGTAAACATAGAAGAGGGAGACTTCTTAGCGTCGGTTGATCTTCAAGATGCATACCTGCATGTTCCCATTCTCAAAGCCCACAGGAAATATCAAGGATTGCGCTCCTAACCAATCATCAAGTGCTACATCTACAGTTCACATGTCTCCCATTCGGCATTACCTCTGCACCTTGCGTATTTACCAAGTTGGTGGTGGTCCTTACCGCAGCTCTGCGACTTCAGGGAATATCCGTGATACCCTATCTAGATGACTGGCTAATCAGAGCTCCTACAGAAGCCATATTGAAACAACATCTTCACAGTACCCTACAGATGCTAATCTCCCACGGGTACATAGTGAATGTAAAAAAATCCTGTCTAAATCCCTCTACAGTGATATCCTACCTCGGTTTCACAATAGATACCTTACGAATGAGGTTGTTCCCGTCAGAACAGAGATCCAGCAATCTTCAAGAAGCAGTGCAAGATCTCCTGCTAGTGGATCAGTGTTCAGTGAGGAAAGCGATGAGGGTGTTAGGAATGATGACTTCATCTCTGGAAGCTGTGCCCTGGGTGAAAGCTCACTTCAGGATGTTGCTAAATTACATTTTGAGCCAGTGGGACAAAATCCAAGATTCCCTGGAGATGATCATTAAGATTCCACTTGTAGTGAAGAAGTATCTCCATTGGTGAATACACCCACAACGTTTCCTGCAGGGCAAATCTCTCAAGAGTCCGATTCAGACGGTCCTCACATCGGATGCCTCAGGTTAGGCTTGGGGTGCCCATGTAGGGGACCATTGGGTACAGGAAGCTTGGTCGCAGAAGGAGCGGCAGATCTCCTCGAACCTAAAGGAGCTCACGGCAATCAGGAAAGCACTAATACACTTCAAACCCAGGATTCTCCACAGGGCTTTTCAGGTTCAATCGGACAATCTGGCATCCGTATTTTACCTGAACAAGCATTGGGGAACACAAAGTCATTCCATCCAAAAAGAGTGTGCCCGTATTATGCTCTGGGCAGAGGAAAATCTCTTTTTGTTAACAGCAATCCACATCAAAGGAGTGGACAATGTGAGGGCAGATTGGCTAAGCAGAAACTCAATCTGTCCAGGAGAATGGGAGTTGAACCCTCTGATTTTCAAGAAAATAACGTCCCAGTGGGGGTTACCAGAATTGGATGCCATGGCAAATTTTCAGAACAAGAAGCTCCCCCAGTTTTGTTCCCTGTCGAGAATCGGGAATCCACTAGCGATAGATGCTCTATCGATCAGTTGGAAGAAGATTTTTGTCTACATCTTTCCCCCGATCCCATTAATCCCGAAGGTATTACAGAAAATCCGGGACGAGAGGGTGAGAGCAGTGGTGATTCTACCATTTTGGCCCAGGAGGGCATGGTTTCAGTTGGCCATGAATCTGGCGAAAAATCGAATATGGAAACTACCTTTCCAGAAGGATTTGCTTCTTCAATCAGGGATGCTTCATCCAAACCTCAAGAGACTTCAGCTCATGGCATGGAATATGAGTTTAGAACCCTGACAGAACAGGGCTTATCTCCAGGAGTCATTTCTACCCTTCTAGCTTCAAGAAAGCCGGCTACCCTGAAAGTATATAATAGAGTGTGGTCCCTCTATTCAGCTTGGTGCATCAGAAGATCGTCGCTGTTACAGTTCTTGCAAGAAGGTTTCCAAAAGGGCTGGAAGCCAAATACACTCAAAGTGCAATTGACTGCCATCAATTCTTGCCTTAATGGGATCTTTGCGGGAACACCTCTCATCAGCAGATTTTTCAGAGCTATTAAAGGAAATCTGTCATCAGAATCACCCGCACTAAACCTGTTACACAGGCTTGTAGTGCGGGTGATCCTGATTAAAACTCTCCTTACCTGGTTAAAAACGGTTCAGCGGTTCTTCAGATATCTTTATTTTTAGTTTTCTGTTATTCCCTGGCTTGGGACTCAGTGGGAGGTGTTATCATCTGGGACTCGGCCACAAGTCATTATAGCTGGGCGGAGCTGCCGCCCGGCTCATGAATTTTCATGAACTTATCCTCGCGGCCCTCCCCACCAGACCTAGAAAAAGCAGTTAGACTACGAGGATAAGTTCATGAATATTCATGAGCCGGGCGGCAGCTCCGCCCAGCTAGAATGACGTGTGGCCGAGTCCCAGATGATAACACCTCCCACTGAGTCCCAAGCCAGGGAATAACAGAAAACTAAAAATAAAGATATCTGAAGAACCGCTGAACCGTTTTTAACCAGGTAAGGAGCGTTTTAATCAGGATCACCCGCACTACAAGCCTGTGTAACAGGTTTCCTTTAACAAACTACGCCCGACATTCCATAAACCGTTACCTTCTTGGGACTTCCCCTTAGTTCTAAAGAGATTGACGTTACTCCCCTTTGAACCTTTAGAAGAATCATCCTTAACCCCTTTGCATTTTTGTTTTTCCCTCCTTACCTTTAAAAAATCATAACTCTTTAAATTTTGCACCTAAAAATCCATATGCTGGCTTATTTTTTGCGCCACCAATTCTACTTTGTAATTACATCAGTCATTTTACCCAAAAATCTATGGCGAAACGGAAAAAAAATCATTGTGAAACAAAATTGAAAAAAAAAACGCCATTTTGTAACTTTTGGGGGCTTCAGTTTCTACACAGTACATTTTTTGGTAAAATTGACACCTTATCTTTATTCTGTAGGTCCATACCATTAAAATGATACCCTACTTATATAGGTTTGATTTTGTCGTACTTCTGGAAAAAAATCATAACTACATGCAGGAAAATGCATTGATAGGACTTATTGATCGATTTTTATTCATTTTTTCTTGATATAAAAAGTGACCAAAAATGCACTATTTTGGACTTTGGAATTTTTTTGCGCGCACGCCTTTGACCGTGCGGTTTAATTAACGATATATTTTTATAATTCGGACATTTCTGCACGTGGCGATACCACATATGTTTATTTACACAGTTTTTTTTTTTATGCGAAAAGGGGGGTGATTCAAACTTTTATTAGGGGAGGGGTTGAATGATCTTTATTCACTTTTTTTTTTCCACTTTTTTTTTGCAGTGTTATAGCTCCCATAGGGATCTATAACACTGCACACACTGATCTTTCACATTGATCACCAGTGATCGATGATTCTGCCGTTTGACTGCTCATGCCTGGATCTCAGGCACTGAGCAGTCATTCGGCGATCGGACAGCGAGGAGGCAGATAGGGACCCTCCTGCTGTCCTGTAAGCTGTTCGGGATGCCGCGATTTCACCGCGGCTATCCCGTACGGCTCCCTGAGCTAACCGGCATGCTTTCGCTTTAGACGCGGCGTTCAACTTTGAACGCCGCGTCTAAAGGGTTAATAGCGCGCGCCAGCGTGATCAATGCCGCGCGCTATTAGCCACGGGTCCCGGCCGTTGTTAGAGGGCACGCCGTGGCCCCGCGTTATAGATCGGGAGCGGACTCATGAGTCCTTAAGGGGTTAAAGTTCCTGTCTTACAAGTGTCTGTTTCTAGTGGCAATCGCTTCTGCAAGAAGGATCAGCGAGCTTCAAGCACTGTCATCAAAGGAGCCCTATCTTAGGATGCTATCAGATGCGGTCATACTAAGAACTATGCTGGGATTTCTTCCCAAAGTCTCTACAGTTACCAACATTATTCAAGAGATTATATTGCCTGTCTTTAAAGATGAGTTAAGTGATGAATTGCATTTCCTAGACTTAAAGAGAACCCTCTCTACTTACCTGCATAAAACTTCAGAATTCAGACAATCCTAGGCCCTATTCCTTCAATTCCAAGGTCCAAATAAAGGAAAGAGAGCAAGCAAATCATCACTGGCAAGATGGATAAGGGACACCATCAAACATTGTTATTTCTTGGAAGGTAAAGAGTCTCCTCTCCTGTTAAGAGCTCACTCCACAAGGTCTACGGCAGCGTCCTGGGCTGAGAAGTATCATGTTCCAATGGACCAGATTTGTAAAGCGGCCACGTGGGCATCAACTGGCTCTGGAAAGTTAAACAGATTTGTAAATTACTTCTATTAAAAAAATATTAATCCTTCCAATAGTTATTAGCTTCTGAAGTTGAGTTGCTGTTTTCTGTCTAACTGCTTTCTGATGACTCACGTCCCAGGAGCTGTGCAGCTCCTATGGGGATATTTTCCCATCATGCACAGCTCCTGGGACGTGACATCATCATTGAGCAGTTAGACAGAAAACTTCAGAAGCTAATAACTATTGGAAGGATTAAGATTTTTTAATAGAAGTAATATACAAATCTGTTTAACTTTCCGGAGCCAGTTGATATATATAAAAAAAAGTTTTTGCCTGGAATACCCCTTTAAGGACGACCAGGAAGTAGAAAATGTATTCTTACCTGAAATTTTCTTTTCCTGTAGTCCGTAGGCGGCACATGTATACCCCCCCATTAAATAAGTTTATTGCTGCATAAGATACAAGTGTCTGTGGTTCTTGAGTAATTTTATAGTCTCCAGCCAGGTGTACTCAGTATGTTTAATTAATTAATTATCTTGTCTAATTTACACTGCTAGTATTTTGTTCTTCCTTCCGGGTAAGCAGGAAAACTTTAACCCATTCGTGCCGCCTACGGACTACAGGAAAAGAAAATTTCAGGTAAGAATAAATTTTGTACATCCTATGAAAGGCGCCCACCAGTGTGCTACCCCATGTTATGAATTGACTAAAGCAAAGATAAAAATACTTGGTGAGTGCAGCCTTTTCATTTTTCTATCTTGAAGAACATATTGTACTTTATGTTAGTGGAAAAATTTCATCAATACTGGAATCATTTCTTGGTGAAAAATTCTAAAGTGTGATGAAAAAATGTAAATTTTTTTTTTTTTTTTACTTTGAAGCTCTCTGCTTATAAGGAAAATTGATATTCCAAATAAATTATATATTGATTCACATATACAATATGTCTACTTTATGTTTGCATCATAAAGTTGCCATGTTTTTACTTTTGGAAGACATCAGAGGGCTTCAAAGTTCAGCAGCAATTTTCCATTTTTTCACACAATTTTCTAAATCGAAATTTTTCAGGGACCAGTTCAGTGGATTTGAAGGGCCTTCATATTAGGAATACCCCATAGAAGACCCCATTATAAAAACTGCACCCCTCAAAGTATCCAAAATGACATTCATTAAGTGTTAACCCGTTAGGTGTTTCTCATGAATAGCAGCAAAGTGAAGGAAAAAATTCAAAATCTTCATTTTTTACACTCGCATGTTCTTGTAGACCCAGTTTTTGAATTTTTACAAGTGGTAATAAGAGAAAAAGCCCCCCAAAATTTGTAACCCAATTTCTCTCGAGTAAGGAAATACCTCATGCGTATGTCAAGTGTTTGGAGGGTGCAGTAGAGGGCTCAGAAGGGAAGGAGCAACAATGAATTTTGCTAAAATGGTTTTTGGGGGGCATGTCACATTTTGGAAGTCCCTATGGGGCCTGAACAGCAGAAACCCCCACATGGCATATGATTTTGGAAACTACACCCCTCAAGGCATGTAACAAGGGGTCCAGTGAGCCTTAACACCCCACAGGTGTTTGACGATTTTTCGTTAAAGTCGGATGTGTAAATGAAAAAAAATGTTTTCATTAAAGTTCAGTTTTATTCCCAAATTTACCATTTTTACAAAGGTAATGGGAGAAAATGCCCCCCAAAATTTGTAACACCATCTCTTCGGATTATGGAAATACCCCATGTTAGGACGCAAAATGCTCTGCGGGTGAAAAAAGTCACATTTGGTTTTTGGAAAGCAAATTTTTCTGAAATGGTTTTTGGGGGGCATGTCACATTTAGGAAGCCCCTGTGGTGCCAGAACAGCAAAAAAAAAAAAAAACATGGCATACTATTTTGAAAACTACACCCCTTAAGGAACGTAACAAAGGTGTCGTCACAGGTGTTTGACGACTTTTTGTTAAAGTTGGATGTGTAAATGAAAAAAATAAAAAAAATTTTCACTAAAATGCAGTTTCCCCCCCCAAAATTTTACATTTTTACTAGGGGTAATAGGAGAAAATGACCCCCCAAATTTGTAACCCCATTTCTTCTGAGTATGGAAATACCCCATGTGGGGACATCAAGTGCTCGGCTGGCGCACTACAATGCTCAGAAGAGGAGGAGCGCCATTGAGCTTTTGGAAGGATAATTAGTTTGGAATGGAAGTCAGGGGCCATTAGCGTTTACAAAAGCCCCCCGAGGTGCCAGAACAGTGGACCCCCCCACATGTGACCCCATTTTAGAAACTACACATCTCACAGATTTTAATAAGGGGTGCGGTGAGTATTAACACCCCACTGGCGTTTGACAGATGTTTGGAACAATGAGCTGTGCAAATGAAAAATAAAATTTTTCTTTTTCACGGACCACTGTTCCAAAAATCTGTCAGACACCTGTGGGGTGTAAATGCTCAATGTACCCCTTATTACATTATGTGAAGGGTGTAGTTGCCAAAATGGGGTCACATGTGGGGGGGGGAGTCCATTGTGGCTTTGTAAACACACACGTGGCCTTCAATTCCGGACAAATTTGCTCTTCAAAATCCCAATGGCGCTCTTTCTCTTCTGAGCATTGTAGTGCACCCGCAGAGCACTTTACATTAACATATGGGGTATTTTCTTACTCAGAAGAAATGGGGTTACAAATTTTGGGGGGCTTTTTTCCTATTTTCCCTTGTGAAAATGAAAAATTTAGGGTAACACCAGCATTCTTTTTTTCATTTTCCCATCCAACTTTAATGAAAATTCATCAAACACCTGTGGGGTGTTAAGGCTCACTATACCCGTTCTCACGTTCCGTGAGGGGTTTAGTTTCCAAAATGGGGTCACATGTGGGTATTTATTTTTTTGCGTTTATGTCAGAACCGCTGTAAAATCAGCCACCCCCTGTACAAAGGAGTAAAAGCCCCTGAAAATTTGTACTGCAATTTCTCCCGAGTACGGAAATACCCCATATGTGGCCCTAAACTGTTTTCTTGAAATACGGCTCTGAAGTGAGAGAGCGCCATGCACATTTGAGGACTACATTAGGGATTGAGGGGTGGCCATAGGGGTATTCTACCTCATTGATTCGCTAACAGGGTGTCTCCAGCTGTTGCTAAACTCCCAGCATGCCTGGACAGTCAGTGGCTCTCCAAAATTATTTGTTGTCACGGTACTAGTACTCAGGGACTGCAGCCTTGGGCTAATGGTATATATGTGATTTATCCCCGTGAAGGGGCACTGGCCACAATGTTGGTCATAAATACTTTTCAACATAATTTCACAGTGGGAAATTTATTGATGATTTATACCGTGACAATATGGTAAAATTACAACTCCCAGCATGTACTGATCGCCGAAGGGCATGCTGGGAGATGTAGTTATGCAACAGCTGGAGGTATGCAACTACAACTGCCAGCATGCCAAGACAAAGTGATCTCCAAACTGCAGCCCTCCAGCTGTTGCAAGACTACAAATCCTAGCATTCCCACCTAACTCCTATCCCTTCAGGGGGATCGTGGGTGTCTTGGACAACCACAATCCCTCTTATATACCGGGTCACCATAGACTGGTATGACCCGGAATCGGCGCAAATCGCCGGTGTGAATTCAACGGCGATTTGCGCCGACATGATGACCCCCCTGGGCATTTGCATGGGGTGCCTGCTGATAGATATCAGCAGTCACCCCGGTCCTGTCCCCGCCCGGCGCGCAATGGGGACCGAAATTCCCACGGCCGTATGGATACGCCCTGGGTCCTTAACCTCTTAACGACACAGGACGTAAATGTACGTCCTGGTGAGTTGGTACTTAACTCACCAGGAAGTACATTTACGTCCTAAGCATAACCACGAGCATCGGAGCGATGCCCATATCATGCGTGGCAGGTCCCGGCTGCTGATTACAGCCAGGGACCCGCCCGTAATGGCGGACATCAGCAATACCGCAGATGTCCACCATTAACCCCTCAGATGCTGTGATCAATACAGATCACGGCATCTGCAACATCGCGGTCATTAAAATGGATGATCGGATCGCCCGCAGCGCTGCCGGGCGATCCGATCATCCAGCATGGCAGCCGGAGGTCCCCTCACCTGGCTCCGCTGCCTTCCCGGCATCTTCTGCTCTGATCTGCCTTCCGGCAGACCAGAGCAGAAGATGACCGATAACCCTGATCAGTGCTATGTCCTATACATAGCACTGAACAGTATTAGCAATCGAATGATTGCTATAACTATTCCCCTAAGGGGACTATTAAAGTGTAAAAATAAAAGTTTAAAAAGTTAAAAAATAGAGGAAAAAAATTTGAAAAACCCCCTCCCCAATAAAAATGTAAAGTGTCCCATTTTCCCTATTTCACCCCCAAAAAGTGTTAAAAACTATTAAAATAAAATGTTAATGATACCATACGGTGAACGGCGTGAACGTAAAAAAAAAAAAAAGTCCAAAATAGCTGTTTTTTTTATAACATTTTATTCCCCAAAAAATTTATAAAAAATGGATTAAAAGTTTTATATAAGCAAATATGGTATCAATAATCACAGATCACAGCGCAAAAAATTAGCCCTCATACTGCCGCTTATACGGAAAAATGAAAAAGTTATAGGTCTTCAAAATAGGGGGTTTTTAAACGTACTAATTTGGTTAAAAAAATTGCGATTTTTTTCAAGCGCAACAGTAATAGAAAAATATGTTATCATGGGTATAATTTTTATCGTATTGACCCAAAGAATAAAGAACACGTCATTTTTACCGTAAATTGTACGGCGTGAAAACGAAACCTTCCAAAATTATCAAAATTGCGGTTTTCTTTTTAATTTCACCACACAAATAGTATTTTTTTGGTTGCGCCATACATTTTATGGTAAAGCGAGACAATGGACAATGGGTCGCTCAAAAAACAAGCCCTCATACTAGTCTGTGGATGAAAATATAAAGGAGTTATGATTTTTTGAAGGCGAGGAGGAAAAAATTAAAACATAAAAATAAAATTGTCTGCGTCCTTAAGTCCTTAACCACTTAAGGACCTAGGGCGTATGGATACGCCTTGACGTCCTGGTACTTAAGGACCCAGGACGTATCCATACGCCCGTGGGAATTTCGGTCCTTGCCGTGCGCAAATGCCCAGGGGGGTCATTGCGATAGGCGCAAATCACAAGTGAATTCACACTTGCGATTTGCGCCGATTCCGGGTCATACGGGTTTATGGTGACCCGGAATATAAGGGGGATCACGGTTGTCTAAGACACCCATGAACCCCCTGATGGCATAGGAGGGAGGTGGCAGGGGTGCCACCCCTCCTATCCCTGCTATTGGTCTGCTATTGATCATCAGAGGCGACGACCAATAGCAGATCAGGGGTGGGGGGTTAACTTTCATTTACCCTGTCCTGCCCACCCACAATAGGCGTGGCAGGACGGGGAAATGACGGGGACTGGGCGCCGACGTCCACTTACCGATCCGGAGGCTGCGGCGATGGTGATCGGCGGGCGGCGTGACGTGCGTCAGAAGAGGACGGCTCCCGGGATCCTACGGAAGCCGGTAAGTTGATCTGGAGGGCTACAGTCTGAGACTGTGGTCTCTAAACTCTAGCCCTCCAGATGTTGCAAAACTAGAACTCCCAGCATGCCCAGACAGCTGTTTGGGCATGCTGGAATATGTAGTTTTGCAACAGCTGGAGGGCTGCAGTTTGAGACCACTATACAGTGGTCTCTAAACTATATCCCTCCAGATCTTGCAAAACTACAACACCTAGCATGCCCACATAGCTGTTTGCTGTCTGGGCATGCTGGGATTTGTAGTTTTGCAACATCTGGAGGTCCACAGTTTGGAGATCACTGTGCACTGGTCTAAAAACTGTAGCCCTCCAGATGTTGCAAAACTGCAAATCCCAGCATGCCCAGACAGCAAACAGCTGTCTCGGCATGCTGGGAGTTGTAGTTGGGTACCTCCAGCTGTTGCATAACTACATCTCCCAGCATGCCCTTCGGTGATTAGTACATGCTGGGAGTTGTAGTTTTGCAACAGCTGGAGGCACACTGGTTGGAAAATACTGAGTAAGGTAACAGAACCTAACTGAAGGTTTTCCAACCAGTGTGCCTCTAGCTGTTGCAAAAGTACAACTCCCAGCATGCACGGTCTATCAGTAATGCTGGGAGCTGTAGTTTTGAAACAGCTGGAGGTTTGCCCCCCCATGTGAATGTACAGGGTACATTCACACGGACAGGTTTACAGTAAATTTCCTGCTTCAAGTTTGGGCTGCGGCAAATTTTTCGCTGCAGTGCAAACTCCTAGCGGGAAACTCACCGTAAGCCGACAGTGCGAAAGTACCCTAAAAACACTACACTACACTACACTAACACATAATGAAGGGTTAAACACAACATATACACCCCCTTACACTGCCCCCCCCCAATAAAAATTTTAAACGTTTTGTACGGCAGTGTTTCCAAAACATAGCCTCCAGCTGTTGCAAAACAACAACTCCCAGCATTTCTGGACAGCCACTGATTGTCCAAGCATGCTGGGAGTTTAGCAACAGCTGGAGGCACCCTGTTTGGGAATCACTGGCGTAGAATACCCCTATGTCCACCCCATGCAATCCCTAATTTAGTCCTCAAATGCGCATGGCGCTCTCTCACTTCGGAGCCCTGTCGTATTTCAAGGAAACAGTTTAGGGCCACATATGGCGTACTCGGGAGAAATTGCACTACAAATTTTGGGGGGCTTTTTCTCCTTTTACCCCTTATGAAAAGGAAAAGTTGAGGGCTACCCCAGCCTGTTAGTGTAAAAAAATTTAAAATTTTACACTAACATTCTGGTGTTGTCCCATACTTTTTATTTTTACAAGCGGTAAAAGGAAAAAAAGACCCGCAAAATATGTAACGCAATTTCTCCTGAGTACAGAAATACCCCATATGTAAACGTAAAATGCTCTGTGGACGCACAACATGGCTCAGGAGTTAGAGCGCACCATGTACATTTGAGACCTAAATTGGTGATTTGAACAGGGTTGGCTGATTTTACAGCGGTTCTGACATAAACGCAAAAAAAGAAATACCCACATGTGACCCCATTTTGGAAACTAAACCCCTCACGGAATGTGACAAGGGGTATAGTGAGCCTTAACACCCCACAGGTGTTTGACGAATTTTCATTAAAGTTGGATGGGAAAATGAAAAAAAAATAAAATGCTGGTGTTACCCTAATTTTTTCATTTTCACAAGGGAAAATAGGAAAAAAGCCCCACAAAATTTGTAACCCCATCTCTTCTGAGTAAGAACATACCCCATATGTGAATGTTAAGTGCTCTGCGTGCGAACTACAATGCTCAGAAGAGACGGAGCGCCATTGGGATTTTGAAGAGAAAATGTGTCTCGAATTGAAGGCCACGTGTGTTTACAAAGCCCCCATAGTGCCAGAACAATGGACCCCCAACACATGTGACCCCATTTTAGAAACTACACCCCTCATGTAATGTAATAAGGGGTACAGTGAGAATTTACGCCCCACAGGTGTCTGACAGATTTTTGGAACAGTGGTCCATAAAAATGAAAAATTTAATTTTTCATTTGCACAGCCCACTGTTCCCTAGATCTGTCAAATGCTAGTGTGGTGTAAATACTCACTGCACCCCTTATTAAATTCTGTGAGGGGTGTAGTTTCCAAAATGGGGTCACATGTGGGGGGGGGTCCACTGTTCTGGCACCACGGGGGGCTTTGTAAATGCACATGGCCCTTGACTACCATTCCAAACAAATTATCTTTCCAAAAGCTCAATGGCGGTCCTCCTCTTCTGAGCGTTGTAGTTCGCCAGCAGAGCACTTGACGTCCACACATGGGGTATTTCCATACTCAGAGGAAATGGGGTTACAGATTTTGGGGGTAATTTTCTCCTATTACCCGTTGTAAAAATGAAAAATTTAGGGAAAAAAATGCATTTTTAGTAAAAAAACTATTTTTTTTTCATTTACACATCCAACTTTAACAAAAAGTCGTCAAACACTTGTGGGTAGTTAAGGCTCACTGTACGCCTTTTTACGTTCCTTGAGAGGGTGTAGTTTCCAAAATAGTATGCCATGTGGGTATTATTTGCTGTTCTGGCACCACAGGGACTTCCTAAATGCGACATGCCCCCAAAAAACCATTTCAGCAAAAGTTGCTTTCAAAAAGCCAAATGTGACTCCTTCTCTTCTGAACATTGCAGTTCGCCAGCAGAGCATTTTACGTCCTAACATGGGGTATTTCCATACTCAGAAGAGACAGGGTTACAAATTTGGGGGGGCATTTTTTCCCATTACCCTTTCTAAAAATGGTAAATTTAGGGAAAAAACTGCACTTTAGTGAATGTTTTTTTTTTTCCATTTACACATCCGATTTTAATGAAAAGTTGTCAAACACCTGTGGGGTGTTAAGGCTAACTGGACCCCTTGTTACGTGCCTTGAGGGGTGCAGTTTCCAAAATGGTATGCCATGTGGGGTTTTCTGCTGTTCTGGCACCATAGGGGCTTTTTAAATGGGACATGCCCCCCAAAAACCATTTCAGAAAAATTCACTCTCCAAAATTACATTGTCGCTCCTTTCCTTCTGAGCCCTCTACTGCGCCCGCCGAACACTTGACATACACATATGAGGTATTTCCTTACTCGAGAGAAATTGGGTTACAAATTTTGGGGGCTTTTTCTCCTATTACCACTTGTAAAAATAAAAAAAACTGGGTCTACAAGAACATCCGAGTGTAAAAAATGAAGATTTTTAATTTGCTGCTATTCTTGTGAAACACATAAAGGGTTAACACACTTACTGATTGTCATTTTAGATACTTTGAGGGGTGCAGTTTTTATAATTGGGTCATTTCTAATATGAAGGCCCTTCAAATCCACTTCAAAACTGAACTGGTTCCTGAAAAATTCCGATTTTGAAAATGTTGTGAAAAATTGGAAAATTGCTGCTGAACTGTGAAGCCCTCTGATGTCTTCCAAAAGTAAAAACATGTCAACTTTATGATGCAAACATAAAGTAGACATATTGTATATGTGAATAAATGTATAATTTATTTGGAATATCCATTTTCCTTATAAGCAGAGAGCTTCAAAGTTTAAAAAAATGCAAAATTTTCAATTTTTTCATCAAATTTTGGAATTTTTCAGCAACAAATGATACAAGTATCGACAACATTTTACCACTAACATAAAGTAGAATATGTCACGAAAAAACAATCTCGAAATCAGAATGAAAGCTAAAAGCATCCCAGAGTTATTAATGCTTGAAGTGACAGTGGACAGATGTTCCAAAAATTGCCGGGTCCTTAAGGTATATTTGGGCTGGGTCCTTAAGGGGTTAAGTACTAGCGCGTCAAGCCGTATCCATACGCCCTAGTGATTAATAGGGTGAGAATAGGGCCTTACAGGGTCAGTTGTTACCCCGAACTGTTACAGTCGACCATACATTGTTTCTTTCCACCTTTTAGAGGTTTTTGCATCACACCAATACTTGGTTTTGTAGGTGGCACATGGTGTTTTTTGCACACCTTTCCTTTTGTTTGATAAAAGAAAATAATCTTTGGGTCCATATATTTTTATCCTAAGAATATTATTACATCTTAAGTTTTAGCTAATGCATATCCTAGATATTTACTTGTGCACACCAGCACTTTGACAAGAGACTGGTTTCTTCTGTATACCTGCCTCATCTACAATTCTGATCCTGCCACCTGCCTGATGCCACACATCTGATGCCAAGTGCTCCTTCTTTCACCCACCTTCATCAGCGGTAATGGTATTGTCACCCACTGCCCCACTCTGTCACCGGGTCACTTTCAGGACTCCTGATGCTGCTTCGGCCATCTCCAGGCTCTGTAATTCTCTCGCAATATGGTCTCCTCGCGCTTCCCTACCTCCAGGCTATGTCATTCAGCCACTATATGGTCTCCTCATGCTGCTGCCACCTCCAGGCTGTGTCATTCTGCCACTATATTGTCTCCTCATGCTACATTCACCTCCAGGCTATGTCATTCTGCCACTATATGGTCTCCTTTTGCTGCTGCCACCTCCAGGCTGTGTCATTCAGCCACTATATGGTCTCCTGATGCTGCTGCCACCTCAAGGCTGTGTCATTCAGCCAATATATGGTCTCCTCATGCTGCCGCCACCTCCAGGCTGTGTCATTCTGCCGCCATTTTGTCTCCTTATGCTTCCACCACCTCCAGGCTGTGTCATTCAGCCACTATATGGTCTCCTCATGCTGCCGCCAACTCCAGGCTGTGTCATTCTGCCGCCATCTGGTCTCCTTATGCTACTCCACATTAAATTGTATTTTTCATGTTCATCATCCATTTAAAATCCTCAATTTACTTTAAAAAATATATCTTTAATCTTTTCAATTGTGAGGCCCTATGGTCTCGTCAGGCTGCTGCCACCTCTAGGCTCTGTCATTGTGCCGCCATGTGATCTTGTTATATTGATCTTATAGTAGTAATTATACACTATTGGAGCTGGAATTACCGAGGCTGCTGCCACTTCCAGGCTGTGCCATTCTGCAGCCATTTGGTCTCCACTGGCTCATGTCAGTTTTTAATAGCTATTCGACCCAAAGAAATTGAGATCGAACCAAATTTTTTTGGAAAATTCCAAATTCCAATTCCTTAACTGATTAAATGAAAATTCACAGTTTCATATGCTTTTTTGAGAAAGCCATTTTGAAATGGCGAAACGTTAAAGGAAGGGAGGATTATGTTTTAATAACCACAGTTTAGTTAGCAATTCCTGTGCCCGAGACAGATTAGCCTAAATACGTGTCTGTTTTACATTCACTGAGCATTTTCAATAGAATGGAGTAGCTGTGCACAGCGTTGAAGATTTTAAAACACCACTGCCATCTTGTGGCAAGAAATGTGAATTACACAAGTGAAGGAATATTTTAAAGAAACATTAACGAAAGTTATTTTTTAGGGGATCTTTAGTCAGGGTTTATCCTGAGGGGATTTATTTCCCCAAGTTGGTTGTTCAAGCATATGATACTGGCAGGATCTATCCAGTAGCCCTCCCAGGTCAGGCCTGCACCAATGAGAGGGAGGACAAACGGACACACTACTCTGTCATTGTGCTGCTCTGCGGCCTACATAGGCTGCCGCCACCACCAGAATGTCATTGTTCCGCCATATGGTCTCCTCATACTGCTGCCACATTCAGGCTCTATCATAGCGCCACCCTCATGGTCACCTCATGCTGCTGCCACCTCCAGGCTGTGTCATTCTGCCACCCTTTGGTCTCCACTGGCTCATGTAATTTTTTTTTATAGCTATTCGACCCAAATAAATCCATATCAAACCAAATTTTTTCGGAAAACTAGGCTAATCGGACAAATCAGATTTTTCATTAAATTCAATCATCGCTATTCGCCATATGTTATCTCTGGAATTACCATAAGAATCCAAAGAAACAGGTTGGTGCTAGAAAGTTAACCATAACTGATTAAATGAAACATTTACAGTTTCATAGGCAGTTTCGCATTACCAGCCGTGTTTACTTATATAGTTGCCGCCACTTCCAGATTGTGTCACTGTGCCGCAATATGGTCTCCTCATACTGCTGTCACATCCAGGCTCTATCATCGTGCTGTCCTATGGTCTTGTCATGCTTCTGCCACCTCTAAGCTCTGTCATTGTGCCGCCATGCGATCTCCCTGTAATATTGATCTTGTAGTTTGACAGCATTTTTTGGGGGGTGTTGGCGCTGAGAGGCAGGGGCTGGCACAGGTGGTAGCTGGCCTCACGGAAGACCGGCAGCTCGATTATAAGATACAAGTACGAGCTTTTTCACTGCAGCAACTTGTAGCAGTATGCTCCCACTTATCCAACAACGCAGAAGCTGAATGAGCTCCTGTCCAAGTTGCTGGTGCTGCAGACCCTCCCATTTCAAGTGGACACTCAGTCATGAGCATGGGGGTGCGCTGAGAGGCAGGGGCTGGGACAAGGGTGTTGCCTGCAGCAGCAAGTCCATGCCGCTTTGCGGCGGGCTCTGGTGAAAACCAGCGGCACCTTAGACTCAGCTCCTTGGTACGGTCCGAGACATCTGCCACACAGGTCCAGCGGATCCACTGGGGTTCCTGTCTTCATAAATGTGAGTGTTGCACCATCCTTCGCTCAGTCAGGAAAGACGTTAATCATGCACATGCTGTCAGTGAGAAAAGACGCTCAGGTCTCCACGCTCGTTCAGACCGAGCGGTCCCAATGCGTCTGTCCTAAGTATTAGCTCTGTCTCTTTCTGCAATAATCGTTTATTCCTATCCCCTCCACCTGCTTGTATCTTCTGGACTGCAAGTCCTAGAAAGCACAGATCTTTTTTGTTATGAACGGTCTTCATATTATCACTCACCCGCGGGAAAACCCCGTCCTGTTTGTAAGGATCTGAAGTGTTGGCGGATGCACATATGAAGAGGTCTTATCTTTTTCAGATGTAATATCATCCACATTTGCAGATTAAAGCATAAACTACATATTTTATTTTGCACGTAATAAAGTCACAAATCTTTATAGTATGCATACATAGGCAGACTTGCTTCACATCAGAAAAATTATTACACATGTTGCATTGACCTCACTAATGATTACCCTGGGGGAGTTGTCTCTCTATCCAGTTTTCTTTGAGGTTTTTTAAACGCCCCTTGACCAGGATGTCCTGTATGTTTTGGGTCTTACGGAACGCAATTAGTGGTTTACCTATATTTTCCATGCTAAGAACATCATTGTTCTTTAACAGATGCCAGTTTTTATGTATGGCTGTTTGTATAGTATGTTCCATAGGGCCAAAATCAAATGAAAAAGAAAATCTTTTACTTGTCACTTTCATTTGTCACTTTCATTCTTTTTCCAATGCTTTATTTAATTCATTTTCTGGGTAACCTCTGCGTCTCAATCTATACCATAACTCGTGCTTGTAACTCTAATATTTGGTTGCTAGAATTAATCCTTCGTAAACTGTCCAAAGGACAATGAGCGTTTTACATGTAAAGGGTGATAGCTATCATATTGTTATAAACTATTTGTCGCCGTGGGCTTACAATAACCTTCTATTTCCAGCTTGTTATTATGGACCACTAGCTTTGTGTCTTAAAACTCAATTTCGTCACCACCATATTTACTTGTAAACACCATTTTCTTGGTATTGTTGTTCATATACCTTATGAATTTAGGAAATTCATCCTTGTTCCCTGACCATATTACTAGGATATCGTCTACATAATGGATATATAGAGCTATGTAGCATACAAATGGTTTGTTTTCTGAGCAAATTAAATTTTACTCAAGGACCCGCAAATATATGTTTGTGAAAACTGGGGCCACAGGGATCACCATCGCAGTGCCACCTGACTGGGTATACCACTGACTATTGAACTGAAATGCGTTATGGCTCAATACAAAAGATAACATTTCACATGTAATCAACATATCCTTGTGTGTATTGGGGCAAGGTGCTCATACGATGTCCTACAGCTTGTACGCCCGCATCCTGCGGGATGCTGGTGTATAGGCTCTCAACATCGATACTAGCCAAAGTAAAACCTTTCTGCCAGCAAAATGCCTCCAGTATGTTCAATAGATGTTTGGTATCACGTAAATATGATGGGATATTGGTAAGTATTGTTCTTAATACCCAGTCTAAATATTGTGACAGGGGTTCCGTAACTGAACCCCTATCCGCAACAATGGGCTGGCCTGGAGGGAACTTGCTATCCTTATGGATCTTAGGGATCTACTACCAATATGGTTGCATCGGATGGTCTATGAATAATTTTTTTTGCCAGTCTCTCGGAGAAAACCTTTTGTTCCACCCCTCTACGTAGTAAAGAACAATCTTTATTCTGATAGTCCATGGTGGGGTCTTTGCTTAATTTTACATAAGTGCTAGTGTCCTGTAGGTGACTGGATGCTTCTTATAAATAGTATTCTCTGAATAATAGTACATCTACTGCTTCTTTGTTCCTACTATAGGGTGGGCCATTTATATCGATACACCTTAATAAAATGGGAATGGTTGGTGATATTAACTACCTGTTTGTGGAACATTAGTATATGTGAGGGGGGAAACTTTTCAAGACGGGTGGTGACCATGGCGGCCATTTTGAAGTCGGACATTTTGAATCCAACTTTAGTTTTTTCAATAGGAAGAGGGGTCATGTGACACATCAAACTTATTGGGAATTTCACAAGAAAAACACTGGTGTGCTTGGTTTTAACGTAACTTTATTCTTTCATGAGTTATTTACAAGTTTCTCTTTGTTTACAGCCATTGACATGTCATCGAGGTTAACACGTGAGGGGCGGATAGAAATTGTGTTGATGTCTGGTGAACGCAGTAACTGGGTCATTGCAGCAGATTTCAATGCAAGACACCCTACGAGACCACCCATCTCCCATGCTACAGTTAGCAAACTGCTTGCTAAGTTTCGTGAAACTGGTTCAGTGTTGGATTTGCCAAAATGTGGACGCATGAAATCTGTCACTAATGAAGAAACATCAGTAGCTGTCCTAGCTTCATTCAGCAAGAGCCCACAGCGTAGTACTCGCCGCATGTCACTGGAGAGTGGCATTAGTCGAACATCCCTTCAGCAGATATTAGCTACTCACAAATGGCACCCTTACAAACTCCAGCTACTGCAGCATCTCAATGAGGATGACCCAGATCGGCGCACTGAATTTGAAGAATGGAAAAAAAAAATTTGAACAGGAGCTCAGTTTACGCAGAATATTTTGTTCAGTGATGAGGCAAACTTTTATGTGAATGGTGAAGTTAGCAAACAAAACCACCGCTATTGGTCTGACACTAACCCACCCAAGACTGTTGGAACACAAAAATTGATGGTATGGTGTGGTATATTGGGTACAAAGATAATGGGGCCATTCTTCATCAATGGAAACCTCAAGGCCACTGGATATGTGAAATTGCTACATGATGATGTGTTTCCCTCTTTATGCACTGAAGCTGGCACTTTCCCTGAGTTTTTCCAGCAAGATGGTGCACCACCACATTATGGGTGCCAGGTCATGGGCCAGTTGAATGGCTCCCAAGGTCTCCCGATCTGACCCCCTTAGACTTTTATCTTTGGGGTCATCTGAAGGCAATTGTCTATGCTGTGAAGATACGAGATGTGCAGCACCTGAAACTACGAATACTGAAAGCCAGTGCCAGCATTTCTCCTGCCGTGTTGCTATCAGTGTGTGAAGAGTGGGAGAAGAGGGTTGCATTGACAATCCAACACAATGGGCAGCACATTGAACACTTTTTATAAGTGGTCAGAAACTTGTAAATAACTCATGAAAGAATAAAGTTACGTTAAAATCAAGCACATCATTGTTTTTCTTGTGAAATTCCCAATAAGTTTGATGTGTCACATGACCCTCTTCCTATTGAAAAAACAAAAGTTGGATTCAAAATGGCCACCATGGTCACCACCCATCTTGAAAAATTTCCCCCCTCACATATACTAATGTGCCACAAACAGGAAGTTAATATCACCAACCATTCCCATTTTATTAAGATGTATTCATATAAATGGCTCACCCTATACAATGTTTCCACCTTTGTCGGCCGGTTTCACAATAATATCGTCCTGCTGGAACAGCCATTTTAATGCTTCATTTTCCCCTCTCGTAAGATTTACATAAACATGCAAATATTGGAACCGACCGCCAAAGAGGGATTAAAATTTGACTGTAATTTCTGTCAGTGCATCATTTCTACTGCTTCCCCCAGCTAAATCCATGAGTGTCTGTACTGTATGAATATCTTGTTTGGAAAAATCAGGGTTTATAGAAAAGCCCAGCGGGCCAATCTGCAGAGGTTTCTCGCCCTCCATAGCCTCCCCCAGTGTGTGAGTTTGGTTGGCGGCGGAAACGGTCTGAACGAGCGTGGAGACCTGAGCGTGTTTCCTTACTGACAGCAGGTGCATGATTAACATCTTTCCTTACTGAGCGATTTATGTTTACCTGTCTTAACATTACTAAGGCAATTTGCTAATTAATATTAACTCCCCCCTGAACTGTCTATATGTGCATGTAACCCCAATTATTTTTTATATTTACACTGTATCTGTATGTCGAGTTTATATAGGTGTTATACTAATAAAGTTTTTGTATATAAGGGAGGGGTTTGGACTAATGTCAAAGATCACGATTAAGCGCCCTGTGTGGCGACAAACGGCCCGTCGGCCATGTGCTGTCTGTTACCAGACGATGTTATCCAAATAATCTACAGTTTTCCATTTGGAAGATTATTATTTCACTAACACAGCACATTCCCTATGCGTGTTACGACAAGGCAAAGTGTTCTACACCCCTATTGAGGCTCTCTTTACCCAAAAAATAGCTGTTTATAATAGCGATTAGCCATAAATACATTTGGATCAAACCAAATTTTTTTGGAGAATTCAGCGAAACGGCAAAATCGAATTTTTCAAAAATTCGCTCATTTCTAATGTACAGCATAAAACCAGAGAGGAAAGGGTTACAGAGCAGGGCTGCCAGGCAACCAAGAGAGGGACACCCCCCCTTTACGAGAGAATGAAAAGACAGTGATCAGGTTTATTATTCAATTTTTTCATTGAAATATGGGTGTTGGAGACATAAAAATTATGCAGTCATGGCCGTAAATGTTGGCACCCCTGAAATTTTTCTAGAACTATTTCTCACAGAAAAGGATTGAGGTAACACATGTTTTGCTATACACATGTTTATTCCCTTTGTGTGTATTGGAACTATAAAAAAGGGAACAAAAAAAAGCAAATTGGACATAATGTCACACCAAACTCCAAAAATGGTCTGGACAAAATTATTGGCAGCCTTAACTTAATATTTGGTTGCACACCCTTTGGAAAAAAAACTGAAATCAGTTGCTTCCTATAACCATCAATAAGCTTCTTACACCTCTCTGTGGAAATGTTGGACCACTTTTCCTTTTCAAACTGCTCCAGGTCTCTCTTATCGGAAGGGCGCCTTTTCCAAACAGCAATTTTAAGATCTCTCCACAGGTGTTCAATGGGATTTAGATTTGGACTTATTGCTGGCCACTTCAGAACTTTCCAGCGCTTTGTTGCCATCCATTTCTGGGTGTTTTTTTTTTTACGTATGTTTCGGGTCATTGACCTGCTGGAAGACCCAAGATCTCGGATGCAAACTCAGCTTTCTGACACTGGACTGTACAGTGCGACCCAAAATCCATTCGTAATCCTCAGATTTCATGATGCCTTGCACACATTCAAGGCACCCAGTGCCAGAGGCAGCAAAACAACCCCAAAACATCATTGAACCTCCGCCATATTTCACTGCAGGTACTGTGTTCTTTTCTATGTAGGCCTCATTTCGTATTTGGTAAACAGTAGAATGATGTGCTTTACCTAAAAGTTCTATCTTGGTCTCATCTGACCAGGAGACATTTTCAAAGAAGGATTTTGGCTTACTCAAGTTGATTTTGTCAAAATGTATTCTTGCTTTTTTATTTCTCTGTGTCAGCAGTGGAGTCCTCCTGGGTCTCCTGCCATAGCATTTTATTTCATTTAAATATAGACTGATAGTTTTTGCTGACAATGATGCTCCCTGAGCCTGCAGGACAGCTTGAATATCTTTGGAACTTGTTTGGGGCTGCTTATCCACCATCCGGACTATCCTGCATTGACACCTTTCATAAATTTTTGTCTTACGTCCATGCCCAGGGAGATTAGCTACAGTGCCATAGGTTGCAAACTTCTTGATAATGTTGCGCACTGTGGACAAAGGCAAATCTAGATCTCTGGAGATGGACTTGTAAGCTTGAGATTGTTGATCTTGTTTCCACAATTTTGGTTCTCAAGTCCTCAGACAGTTCTCTTCTCCTCTTTCTGTTGTCCATGCTTAGTGTGGCGCACACAGACACACAATGCAAAGGCTAAGTGAACTTCTCTCCTTTTTATCTGCTTTCAGGTGTGATTTTTATATTGCCCACACCTGTTACTTGCCCCAGGTGAGTTTAAAGAGCATCACATGCTTGAAATCTTATTTTTCTACCATTTTGAAAGGGTGCCAATAATTTTGTGCAGCCCATTTTTGGAGTTTGGTGTGACATTATGTCCAATTTGCTTTTTTTCCTCCCTTTTTTGGTTTAGTTCAAATACACACAAATGTAATAAACATGTGTATAGCAAAACGTGTTACTGCAATCCTTTTCTGTGAGAAATAATTAATTTTCTAGAAAAATTTCAGGGGTGCCAACATGGCCATGACTGTATGTACATGATTAGGATAAGGTACCAAGTAACATTTAAGTTTTTTTTTTTTTTTGTGTGTGTGTGGGGGGGGGGGGGGGGGGGGAGATCTGACAGGTACGCTTTAAGTTAAACAGTGCCAAACATGTAGAAAAAGAATAAGTGAGCACTCGCCACTCCTGTAGTCTCCTGTTCACTTCATTCGAGCAGGCAAGGAGGTTGACGTGGACATGCAGGAGTGCTCAGAGGCACTGAGTACTCCTGCATGTCCATGCCAACCTCCCTACCGGTTCGAAGTGAACAGAAGACTACAGGAGTGATGAGTGCCCGCTCATTCTTTTTCTACATGTTTGGAGTTACTTGAAAAGGTATTGGAGCGGAGCACCTCAGCCGTATGTTGTATATATTTAAAGGGGTACTCCGGTGGAAACCTTTTTTTTTTTTTAAATCAACTGGTGCCAGAAAGTTAAACAGATTTGTAAATCACTTCTATTAAAAAATCTTAATCCTTCCAGTACTTTTTAGGGGCTGTATACTAAGGAGAAATGCAAAAAAAGAAATGCATTTCCTCTGATGTCATAACCACAGTGCTCTCTGCTGACCTCTGCTGTCCATTTTAGGAACTGTCCAGAGCAGCATATGTTCGCTATGGGGATTTTCTCCTGCTCTGGACAGTTCCTAAAATGGACAGCAGAGGTCAGCAGAGAGCACTGTGGTGGTGACATCACAGGAAATGCATTTCTTTTTTGGATTTCTCTTTAGTATACAGCCCCTACTGGAAGGATTCAAATTTTCCTATAGAAGTGATTTACAAATCTGTTGAACTTTCTGGCACCAGTTGATTTAAAAAAAAAAAAAAAAGGTTTCCACCGGAGTACCACTTTAATAACTCCAGTCGCTGTGTATGCTGAGGGGTCTAGGCTTGGTGGAAAAACTGGCACCTGGAATATCCTTGTGCTCTCAGCTCATGTCTTCTAGTGTTGCTAAGATGCGCTAATTGTAGGTGCACATCTTAATACATTTGTAGCATCTTTTTTGATTTGCCTTTGAACTAAAATGTTTGCCAGCTATAAGCTACCGTAAGTTAGATTTCAGCTATAATTTATTCCAGTTTAATTACAATAAATGTGAGCCCCTACCAACTAAAACATGCCTACTTTTTTAAATCGAGCCAAACTTGGTGTAAAGATGCTAATACGTCACAAAAAAGTTGTGTCTTTTATATGCCATATTATTGGCATACAATCTTTTTACAATCCTGCTTGGTTTTGTTACATTAACCCCTCAGAGTAGTGACAAGATGATTTTTAGTACTCTCACACTATTATTGAGCCCCTGAGATTCTCCTGTATGCTGCAGTTATTTTTCTCCATTTCAGGGTGCAGGACCAGTGCTTAGCTGTTCTAAGTAGTAAATACAAAGAACTTGCTTTCCTTGACTTCTCTGGCCAATTACAGCATAGCACCTACTCCTCTTATCTATGCCATGGCATAGTGCTGGTTCAAGAGCTGTGGAGTGAGGAGGCTGTGGTGGGGAATGGTTCACACAGTACACTACTAGAGCTGCATGATTTATCGCTAAAATAATCAAATCACAGTATTAGCCTTTTGTGATTTTATGCCCACCATATTTTGCAATTACAGTGCATTTGAATTTTGGCAACTCTTCGGCCCCAGAAAATATGTGTGTATAATGAATAGATCATTATTAGGTGTTTGATATTGGCTAGTTTGTTGCATTAAACTATATTTTCACTACAGCTATGGTAACTAATGTGAACAGGGTTTTATTAGAATTCCCTGTTTTCTGTCTTGTTGCTCCACTCCGCTTATTTGACAGATTTGGGGATATACACAATCTTGTGATCCTAACTCCGTTTTTTCTTTATGTTTAACAAGTACCATCAGGTGCAATTCTGCCATATAAACAGCATCATTTTATAGTTGTTGTATACACATTTATCTACTGAGGAAGGGGTCGGAAGACTACTGTTCCCAGCACCCCGAAACGCGTTTCGTCACTGTTCACACAATCTGATTATACCAGTGTCCGAACCTAACTGTGCAAGTCCCAGCATCTGAGGAGTTAACCCAGCATCTGAGGAGTTAATCCACTCTTCCTTAGCCTTGCCTGGCGGCACCTCCCCTTCATCTACCTCCCGCAGTCCAGGTCTCCAAGTGGGACGCCGCTCCCGTGCTCACCGTCACTCCTGCCAGAGTGTCGGTAGTATATTTTCCATCTGAGGACATACTGGAGAGGACTTCACAGCCACCATTCATCGGTCCACAGCAGTGAGAACCAGGTGGCCACAGGCAGTGAAAAATTCAACCATTGTTTGTATAATATATTATACCATCTATCTAAAATTGACTCTACATTATTTGCAACAAGCCTATTTTTTGCCATCTGATTCACAGCGGGACTTTAACACAGTTACCGGACCAACGGACTGTATTTTCTTATGCTCTTTCATCGGATTATATTCTTGTATATTTTTTTAGCAGTCCTTTTTTATACAATTATATCTGATAACCCACTAGGGCCCAGTGGAGTTATCCTTTGTAGTGCCTTATTATGTGTATTAATTATTTTACATTTATTAAATTTTTATATTGATGCTGTTTGTTACATTCATTTCCACCCATATCATTATGCACCTAGAATGGTGAGGCCCTTGAGGTAAAAGCTATTTTTCGGAACTTTATTTTCCTGACGCCGGTGGGAACCGGTTATAGCTTTCATTTCCTTGGTCCTTTTGTTGTGAGCTGCACCTTTCTGAGATTTCTAAAGTACAGAAGAAGCCTATGCTGCCTGGAGGAGAATGGGATCTGTAGCAGACCTACAGAGGCCCAGGGCTAGCATTATTTTTTTTGTTTAGTTTTTTTTTTCCTGCCACTATATTAACCCCTTAAGGACTCAGGGTTTTTCAGTTTTTGCACTTTCGTTTTTTCCTCCTTACCTTTTAAAAATCATAAACCTTTCAATTTTCCACCAAAAAATCCATATTATGGCTTATTTTTTGCGTCACCAATTCTACTTTGCAGTGACATTAGTCATTTTACCCAAAAATGCACTGCGAAACGGAAAAAAAAAATCATTGTGCGACAAATTTGACGAAAAAATGCCATTTTGTAACTTTTGGGGGCTTCCGTTTCTACGCAGTGCATATTTCGGTAAAAATTACACCTTATCATTATTCTGTAGGTCCATACGGTTAAAATGATACCCTACTTATATAGGTTTGATTTTGTCGCACTTCTGGAAAAAATCATAACTACATGCAGGAAAATTTATACGTTTAAAAATGTCATCTTCTGACCCCTATAACTTTTTTATTTTTCCACGTACAGGGCGGTATGAGGACTCATTTTTTTGCGCCGTGATCTGAAGTTTTTATCGGTATGATTTTTGTTTTGATCTGACTTTTTGATCACTTTTTATTCATTTTTTAATGGTATAAAAAGTGACCAAAAATGCGCTTTTTTTTACTTTTGAATTTTTTTGCACTTACGCCATTGACCGTGCGGTTTAATTAATGATATATATATATATAATGGATCTCAGGCACGGAGCAGTCATTCGCCGATCGGACACCGAGGAGGCAGGTAAGGGCCCTCCCGGTGTCCTGTAAGCTGTTCGGGATGCCGCGATTTCACCGCGGCGGTCCCGAACAGCCCGACTGAGCAGCCGGGTCACTTTCACTTTAGCGGCGGTCAAAGCTGACCGCCGCTTCTAAAGGGTTAATACCGCACATCGCCGCGATCGGCGATGTGTGGTATTAGCCGCGGGTCCCGGCCGTTGATGAGCGCCGGGACCGACGCGATATGATGCTGGATCGTGGCGCGATCCCGCTTCATATCGCGGGAGCCGGCGCAGGACGTAAATATACGTCCTGCGTCGTTAAGGGGTTAAGGACCAGGCCCATTTTTGCATTAAGGTCCAGGCCAATTTTATTTTTGCAGTTTAGTTTTTTCCTCCTCGCCTTCTAAAAATCATAACTCTTTTATATTTTCATCCACATAACCATGAGGGCTTGTTTTTTGCGTCACCAATTTTACTTTGTAATGGTATCACTAATTTTACCATAAAATGTATGGCACAACCCAATGTTTACAGTAAAATTACATGTTTTCTTTATTCTGTGGGTCAAGACGGTTCAATTGATACCCATGGTATATGCCTTTTTATAATTGTTCCGCTTTAAAAAAAAATCTCTAACTATTTTAACAAAATTAGTATGTCTGAAATCGCCCTTTTTTTTACCACCTATAACTTTCTAATTTTTCCGTATACGGGGTGGTATGAGGGCTCATTTTTTGCGCCGTGATCTTTAGTTTTTATCGGTACCACTTTTGCTTACAATTTATTTTTTACTTTTTTATAAATTTTTGGGGAATAAAAAGTGACAAAAAAGCAACAGTTTTGGCCTTTTTTTCTTTTTCTTTTTTTTTTTTATTGTTTTTGCCGTTCACCGTACGGGAGATAATATATTTTGATACCTCGGACTTTTACACACGCGGCAATATCAAATATGTTTTATAAAAAAAAAAACGCTTTTTTGGGGGTAAAATGGGAGCAACGGATGATTTACATTTTTATTGAGGGAGGGGATTTTTAAATTTGTTTTTACCTTTTTTTTTTTTTTTTTTTTTTTACACTTTATAGTCCCCATAGGGCAGGGGTTCTCAACCGGTGGTAGGCGTACCCCTAGGGGTACGCCACCGGTTATGCGGGGTACGCAATGTGCTGACAAATACCAGCCATGCATTGGCCAGCATTTGTCAGCGCATTGCGAGTAATGGCCACGGCAGCTGCATGGTTGCTGGGGAGACGTGTGACGTCTCCTGACGTCGCTCGGAGGTGCCGCACAGTGCAGGAGGACGTCACCTTTCTGTGCGGCGCCGAATGGGACTCTGGAAGCGGTACCCGAACAAGCCTGGAAATATAAAAGAAAAGTTAAAACTAAGTGTATGGGAGGGAGGGATGTTATATATTAGCCCAGGGGGATAGGAGGGGGGGATGGGTGGGGGGGGGGGGGAGAAATAATGGCACAAGGGCATTAAGATGGAGTGGTAGAGAGAGATAATGGCAAAAGAGGATCAGAGGGAGGAGTGAATTATGGCACAGGGGGATTAAGATGGAGGGGGGTGATGATCTTTATCCCCTTGTGCCATTATTCCCCCCTCCCTCTGATCCCATTTTGCCATTATTCCTCCCCCCTCCCCTCCATCTTTAACCCCTTGTGCCATAATTCCCCCCTCCCTCTATTTATAGCAATCATTTGATTGCTAATACTGTTCAGTGCTATGCATAGGGCATAGCACTGATCAGTGTTATCGGTGATCTTCTGCTCTGGTCTTCTCGATATCAGACCAGAGCAGAAGACCCCAGGAGATGGACAGAGACAGGTGAGGGAACCTCTGTTCGCCTTATGGAGGATCGCATCCCTGTGGCAGCGCTGCGGGCGATCCAATCATCCATTTTAACCCGATAACGACCATGGACGTCTATGCTCGTCCAATGGCAGTTACTGGGGTATGACGCGGGCTCCCGACTCGAGCCCGTGTCATACCGGCCGGCCCCCAGCTGATTCCTGCAGCTGGGGGCCGGCGTTAATAGCCGACATGCGGCAATCGCCGCGGGCGGCTATTAACCCTTTAGATCGCCGCTGTCAAAGTTGACAGTGGCGTCTAAAGGTGCCTGTATTCAGTCCCTGGTGGTCTAGTGGGGGTGGTTTCACCCCCCCCCCCCCCCCGCAGCGAGATCGTGGGGGGCGATCCACTACTGAGTTAGCCTTAGGGCTTACCTCTCCTTCACTGCCGGGCCAGGCTTTATCATTCGAGCGCAGAGCACACAGATCACTATGGTTCTATACAACCATAGTGATCTGTATGAGGAATCTAATGATTCCTCCTAAAAGTCCCCTAAGGGGACTAAAAGTGTAAAAAAAAAAAAAGTTTAAAAAAGTTGAAACACACACACATTAACCTCTTCCTTATTAAAAGTTTAAATCACCCCCCTTTTCCCAAATTCCATATAAAAAATATATAAACATAATAAAAATAAACATGTGTTATCGCCGCGTGCGTAGATGTCCGAACTATATAAATACATCGTAAATTAGACCGCATGGTCAATGGCGTACGCGCGAAAAAATTCCAAAGTCCAAAATAGCGTATTTTTGGTCACTTTTCATATGATAAAAAAATAAATAAAATGCGATCAAAAAGTCCGATCAAAACAAAAATGGTACCGTTTAAAACTTCAGATCACAGCGAAAATTAGCCCTCAAACCACCCTGTACGCGGAAAAATAAAAAGGTTATGGGGTCAAAAGAGGACAATTTTAAATGTATTAATTTTCCTGCATGTAGTTATGATTTTTTCCAAAAGTACGACAACATCCAACCTATCTAAGTAGGGTATCATTTTAATCGTATGGACCTACAGAATAAAGATAGTGTAATTTTTACCAAAAAATGTACGGCGTAGAAACAGAAGCCCCCAAAATTTACAAAATTCAATTTTGTCGCACAATGATTTTTTTTCCATTTCGCCGTAGATCTTTGGATAAAATGACTGATGTCATTACAAAGTAGAATTGGTGGCGCCAAAAATGAGCCATCATATGGATCTTTAGGTGCAAAATTTAAAGGGTTATGATTTTTAAAAGGTAAGGAGGAAAAAACAAAAGTGCAAAAACAGAAAACCGCTTGGTCCTTAACCTCTTAAGGACCCAGGACGTACGGGGACGTCCCCGCACCCTGGGCTTTAAGAACCCAGGACGTCCCCTTACGTCCTGGCATTTTCCGGACCCTGCCGCGCGCCGGGCAGAGATCGTAAGCGGATGCCTGCTGAAATCCTTCAGCAGGCATCCAGGGCAAACGCCGAGGGGGGCCATGTCTGGCCCCCATGTCGGTGATCGCCGCAAATCGCGAGGGAAATCGCCCCTGCGATCTGCGACGATACGGGGCTAATCGGTTCTCTGGGACCCGACCGCCCGGTAATTTTGCATGATCCCGGTTGTCACAGACATCCAGGACCATGCTGGAGGCTAGGAGCGAGGTGGCAAGCCTGCCACCTCCTCCTATTCCCTGTGATCCGTCGGTTAGTTAACCAACCAAGCGCAGGGGGGGGCGGTTACTTCCTCCCGCCCTGCTCAACCCCTGGAACTCCGGAGAGGACAGGAGGAAGACCGGAGGACGCGGCGGGGGACGAGGGAGTGCTGGGGCCTGGCCCCGGTACTTACCTCGTCCCTGAAGACCCGGATCCCGGCGGCGATGGTGGCGACGGGTGAGTTGATCTTCGGCGGCGGCGCGGGACCTTTGCAGCAGTCCAGACCGCCGTAAAGCGATCTGGACTGCTCCATCTGGACCCCTTACACTACAACTCCCAGCATGCCCAGACAGCCCTTGACATCTGGGCATGCTGGGAGTTGCAGTTTTGCAACATCTGGAGGTCCACAGTTTGGAGACCACTGTGCCCTTCCAGATGTTGCAAAACTACACATCCTCAGCATGCCCTTACTGTCCAGGCATGCTGGGAGTTGTAGTTGTGTAACATCTGGCCCTTCAGATGTTGCAGAACTCCCAGCATGCCTGGACAGTTTTGGCATACTGGGAGTTGTAGTTTTGCAACATCTGGAAGGGCACAGATTGGGAACCACTGTATTAGTGGTCTGCAAACTGTAGTCCTCCAGATGTTGCAAAACTACAACTCCAAGCATGCTGGGAGTTGTAGTTCGGCAACATCTGGCTCTAAAGATGTTGCCGAACTACTACTTCCAGCATGCCTGAGAATGTTTGGGAGTTGTGGAGGCACACTGGTTGGGAAACATTGTCTGTTTCCTAACTCAGTGTTTCCCAACCCATGTGCCTCCAGCTGTTGCAAAACTATAACTACCAGCATGCATTGATAGACTGTGCATGCTGGGAGTTGTAGTTTTGCAACAGATGGAGGTCCCCCCCCCCCCCTGTGAATGTACAGGGTACAGTCACATGGGCAGGGGGCTTACAGTGAGTATCAGGCTGCAAGCTTGCGATGCAGCAAATTTTGCGCGGCAGCCCAAACTCGCAGCGGGAAACTCGTTGTAATCCCCCGCCCGTGTGACTGTACCCTAAAAACACTACACTACACTACCACAAAATAAAATAAAAAGTAAAAAACACTACATATACACATACCCCTACACAGCCCCCCTCCCCTCCCCAATTAAAATGAAAAACATCTGGTACGCCACTGTTTCCAAAATGGAGCCTCCAGATGTTGCAAAGCAACAACTCCCAGTATTGCCGGTCAGCCGTTGACTGTCCAAGCATGCTGGGAGTTTTGCAACAGCTGGAGGCTTACTGTTTGGGAATCACAGGTGTAGAATACCCCGATGTCCACCCCTATGCAAGTCCCTAATTCAGGCCTCAAATGCACATGGCGCTCTCACTTCGGAGCCCTGTCGTATTTCAAGGCAACAGTTTAGGGCCACATATGGGGTATCGCCGTGCTCGAGAGAAATTGCCTAACAAATTTTGGGGGGCTTTTTCTCCTTTAACCCCTTATGAAAAGGGGAAGTTAGGGTCTACACCAGCATGTTAGTGTAAAAAAATAAATTTTTTAACATGCTGGTGTTGCCCTATACTTTTCATTTTGACAAGAGGTAAAAGGGAAAAGAGCCCCCCAAAATTTGTAATGCAATTTCTCCCGACTACGGAGATACCCCATATGTGGGCGCAAAGTGCTCTGGGGGCGCACAACAAGGCCCAGAAGGGAGAGTGCACCATGTACATTTGAGGTGATTTGCGTAGGGGTGGCTGATTGTTACAGCGGTTTTGACAAATGCAAAAAAAACAAAACCCCACATGTGACCCCATTTCGGAAACTACACCCCTCACGGAATGTAATGAGGGGTGCAGTGAGAATTTACACCCCACTGGTGTCTGACAGATCTTTGGAACAGTGGGCTGTGCAAATTAAAAATTTCATGCAGCCCACTGTTCCAAAGATCTGACAAACACCAGTGGGGGGTAAATGCTCACTGTACCTCTTGTTACGTTCCTCAAGGGGTCTAGTTTCCAAAATGATATGCCATGTGGGGGTTATTTTTCTGTCCTGGCACCATAGGGGCTTCCTAAATGCGACATGCCCCCCGAGCAAAATTTGCTCTCAAAAAGCCAAATATGACTCCTTCTCTTCTGAGCATTGTAGTTCGCCCGTAGTACACTTCAGGTCAACTTATGGGGTACCTCCATACTCAGAAGAGATGGGGTTACAAATTTTGGGGGGTATTTTCTGCTATTAACCCTTGTAAAAATGTGAAATTTGGTGGGGAAACACACATGTTAGAGAAATTTTTTTTTCTTTTTACGTATGCAAAAGTCGTGAAACCCTTGTGGAGTATTAAGGCTCACTTTATTCCTTGTTACATTCCTCAAGGGGTCTAGTTTCCAAAATGGTATGCCATGTGGGTATTTTTTGCTGTCCTGGCACCATAGGTGCTTCCTAAATGCAACATGCCCCCCAAAAACCATTTCAGAAAAACGTACTCTCCAAAATCCCCTTGTCGCTCCTTCGCTTCTGAGCCCTCTACTGCGCCCGCCGAACACTTTACATAGACATATGAGATGTGCTTACTCGAGAGAAATTGGGCTACAAATATAAGTATACATTTTCTCCTTTTACCCCTTGTAAAAATTCAAAAATTGGGTCTACAAGAACATGTGAGTGTAAAAAATTAAGATTGTGAATTTTCTCCTTCACTTTGCTGCTATTCCTGTGAAACACCTAAAGGGTTAAAACGCTGACTGAATGTCATTTTGAATACTTTGGGGGGTGCAGTTTTTATAATGGGGTCATTTATGGGGTATTTCTAAGATGAAGACCCTTCAAATCCACTTCAAACCTGAACCGGTCCCTGAAAAATTGTGAGTTTTGGAAATTTTGTGAAAGTTTGAAAATTGCTGCTGAACTTTGAAGCCCTCTGGTGTCTATCAAAAGTAAAAACACGTCAATTTTATAATGCAAACATAAAGTAGACATATTGGAAATGTGAATTTAAAATTTTTTTTGTTTGAATATCCATTTTCCTTACAAGCGGAGAGCTTCAAAGTTAGAAAAATGCAACATTTTCAAATTTTTCATCAAGTTTTGGGATTTTTCACCAAGAAAGAATGCAAGTATCGACAAAATTTTACCACTATGTTAAAGTAGAATATGTCACGAAAAAACAATCTCGGAATCAGAATGATAACTAAAAGCATTCCAGAGTTAATAATGTTTAAAGTGACAGTGGTCAGATGTGCAAAAAATGGCCGGGTCCTAAGGTGTAAAATGGCTGGGTCCTTAAGGGGTTAAAGGGGTATTCCAGGTAAAACCTTTTTTTATATATATCAACTGGCTCCGGAAAGTTAAACAGAGTTGTATATTACTTCTATTAAAAAATCTTAATCCTTCCAATAGTTATTAGCTTCTGAAGTTTTCTGTCTAACTGCTCAATGATGATGTCACGTCCCGGGAGCTGTGCATGATGGGAGAATATCCCCATAGGAACTGCACAGCTCCTGGGGCGTGAGTCATCAGAGAGCAGTTAGACAGAAAACAACTACTCAACTTCAGAAGCTAATAACTATTGGAAGGATTAAGATTTTTTAATAGAAGTAATTTACAAATCTGTTTAACTTTCCGGAGCCAGTTGAAATATAAAAAATAGTTTTGGCCTGGAATACCCCTTTAAGTGCCGCACTGCCGCAGATGCCATGATCACGGCATCTTAGGGGTAAATGAGTGGTAAATGGCGGACATCCGTGCGATCATGATAGCAGCCTGGACCTGCTGCGCAGGATGCGAGCACCGGTTCGGTTCTCGCGGTCATGTCCATGACGTAAATGTACGTCGTAGTACATTTAAGTACCACCGCACCATGATGTTCATTTACCTCCATTGTTGTTAAGGGGGATAGATGTAAAATGCAATGTATGTTCCTGACATGGGGAGATTTTCATATATTTATTATATTGCAATCACGTTTCAAACTCACAATATTTAGCTATTTTTCCACAATATGACATTTTTTTTCCAGATTAAGCAACCCTAAACACTACTATAAATTGCATGGCACTGACTTTGCACATTGCTGTGTGAAAGGAAAGAAACAAAAGCTAATAGAAGGGGATATTGTACTGCAATACAGTATACATACAGCAGTAGGTACTTTGTTATTAATTCAAGCTGCCATGAGCTTTATGCATGATGAGAGGAAGGCTTTGATTTACCTTTCAGGGACTGTGTAGATTATCTTTTGAATGCAGACTGACTCGACTTGCAGTTACACAGCCCAAGATTTCTCCCCCACTCCTGTACATAGCACTTGCTAAGCCCCACCCCATCCATTTTCCTGTATTCTGTCCTGGTGTTTCTGTTACTAGAGACTGATAGCATATGTCAGGAAAGGGGGATGCCTAGTGGCTTAAGCAAGTTAGCCAGTTGAACGCACAGCCGAAGTAGTAGGCACACTGGAAGTACTGATTAGCCCAACACTAATTACTAATTTGCTGTGGCTTGGAGGCTTCCCAGGGACTGGCACTTGAGGCCACTGAGAGCACTTACTGCTGGCAGCTCATCATTACCTCACCTTTCTCTGACTGCAGTACAGGTAAAGCTACATGGGATGAGCCTTACTTGTTAGTTAGGGACAGGACTCGTAATACAAATATACAATAACTATAAAAAAAAAAAAAAAAAGTTGTCAAAAAAATAAAAATAAGATAAGTAGATGACCGCAGGGGGGTCCCAGCAATCTATGGAATGGGACCCTAACCCTCAGTGAGGAGTGTGTGTGGTAGACTGCATGTGCTCCATTCTTTTGTATGGGTGTACCAAATAGACCAGAGTACAGCACTCAGGCATCTCTTGCGCTCCCATAAAAATGAATGAAGCGCGTGCTGTCTACCGCACATGCTCCTCACCCAGTACCCGATCCCCAATCCCCACCCCCGCACGCGATCCGCTACTTATCCCCTATGCAGTGGTTAGGGGAAAAGTTAGTTTTGGTTGGACAATCCTTTTTTTTACCCAAAATGTTTATTACGGTGCACCCCTTTATATAACTAAGTAAACATTTTATATGTCTGGCAAAAATGTCAGATTAATTAATCTCAAAAGTAATAATACAAATTAATAATCTATTTTTATTTTTGTTTCTTGTATTATGTTAAATGCATCTAAAACATTTTTGATTGTTTTTGTCAAACAGGCAATGGTGGCTTGTTACCCTGGAAAAGGAACAGGCTATGTGCGACATGTTGACAACCCAAATGCAGATGGAAGATGTGTTACTTGCATATATTATTTAAATAAGAACTGGGATGCAAAGGTAAACTATGTTTAGGTTTTTTTTTTGTTTTTTTTGTATTAAATCTTTGGTTTAAGAGGGAAGCATGGTGGGTTATAGCTGTTTAACTCCTTAAAGACACAGGAATTATTTTCTTTCTAAGAACCCCTAATGAAAGGAAAAAGGAAGACCACAGGGGATACCTTGTGCATTTCCCAAAACAGAGGTGTAGGGTTTGTTTGGGATGTGTATATATATATATATATATATATATATATATCAGAATATCAAGATTGCTAAGCCTCTTCCTTCTAGTGAGCCCCTTGTAAAATTTTTATTAGATTGGCGCTATAAGGGCAACCTGAAAGGGAGAACAACTGAATTCTGTAATAGATTTATGGGATTTGGAACAGGATGTTGGAGTAAAAAGCAAGGAAAATCTTAAAGGAAAATGGTCATCAGTTCCCCCTGCACTATAACCTGATACACCGGGTTATAGTGTGGGCGACCAGGAGACCGATGCGGTTCTCGGACTGCTATACCTATCTACAGACTGGCACCCCGATCCTCCAAAGGTCCCCCTTCTTCCAACGCTCACTTGCACTTTGAGGCGGGCCCACCAGCTAGATTTAAATATTCATAAGCGCCGGTCACATGAGCGCTCGTGCCTACTGAGCGCTCACGTGACCGGCGCTTATGAATATTTAAATCTAGTTGGCGGGCCCGCCTCAAAGCGCAAGTGAGCGATAGAAGAAGGGGGACCTGGAGGAACGGGGTGCCGGACTGCAGGTAGGTATAGCAGTCGAAGACCCCGCATCGGTCTCCTGTTCACCTGCACTATAACCCGGTGTATCAGGTTATAGTGCAGGGGAACTGGTGACCGTTTTCCTTTAAAGCTTCTAGAAGAGATATTGATAGTTCTGCTTAAGCTGCCCAAACCTTGTGAGAATTAGGAGGGGAATTAATCAAGCTATTTAGACCGTTTTTTTTTCTATCTAAAAAAGTTGCATCAAAAGTCTGTCACTTCTCCTGCGACTTTTGCTATAGATCATATCTGAAAGATAACTTCCATATACAGTGCTTTAGGCTAGTTTTATGCAGTGGTGATCGATTCATGATGTGCGACTTTTCTCTGAACGTCGCACAGAAGTTGCAGCTCCCATCATTTACACAATAACCCACACCAATTTTCTTCAGCCCTGAAAAGTACTCTAAGCGCTACAAACCAACATCCCCCCCCGTGCGCCCCCCCCATGTATATATATGGATGCCACTGTGCCCCCAGTATTAAGGATGCCGTTGTGCGGCACAGAGTTAATGATGCTGCTGTGCCCCCAGAATTAATGATGCCACTTTGCCCCAAGAATTAAGGATGCCCCTGTGCCACACAAAATTAATGATGGTGCTGTGCCCCTAGAATTAATGATTCCACTGTGCCCCCAGAATTAATGATGCTGCTTGCGGCACTGAGTTAATGATGCCGCTGTGCCCCCCAAATTAATGATGCCGCTGTGCCCCCAGAATTAATGATGCCACTGGGCCCCCTGAATTAATGATGCCGATGTGCCGCCCAGAATTAATGTTGCCGCTTTGCCACCCAGAATTAATGATGCAGCTGTGCCGCCCAGAATTAATGATGCAGCTGTGCCACCCAGAATTAATGCTGCCGCTGTGCCGCCCAGAATTAATGATGCCGCTGTGCCGCATAGAATTAATGATGCCACTGTGCCCCTGAATTAATGATGCCCCTGTGCCGCACAGAATAACTGATGCCACTGTGCCCCCAGAATTAATGATGCCACTGGGCCCCCAGAATTAATGATGCCGCTGTGCCGCCCAGAATTAATGTTGCCGCTTTGCCACCCAGAATTAATGATGCAGCTGTGCCGCCCAGAATTAATGCTGCCGCTGTGCCGCCCAGAATTAATGATGCCGCTGTGCCGCATAGAATTAATGATGCCACTGTGCCCCTGTATTAATGATGCCCCTGTGCCCCACAGAATAACTGATGCCACTGTGCCCCCAGAATTAATGATGCCACTGTGCCCCCAGAGTTAAAGGGGTATTCCGGGAAAAAACTTTTTTTATATATCAACTGGCTCCAGAAAGTTAAACAGATTTTTAAATTCTCTCTCTCTCTATTACTTCTATTAAAATCCTCTCTATTATTTCTATTAAAATCCTCTCTATTACTTCTATTAAAAAATCTTAATCCTTTCAGTACTTATGAGCTTCTGAAGTTAAGGTTGTTCTTTTCTGTCTAAATCCTCTCTGATGACACCTGCCTCGAGAAACACACAGTTTAGAAGCAAATCCCCATTGCAAACCTCTTCTAAACTGGGCGTTTCCCGAGACAGGTGTCATCAGAGAGGATTTAGACAGAAAAGAACAACCTTAACTTCAGAAGCTCATAAGTACTGAAAGGATTAAGATTTTTTAATAGAAGTAATTTACAAATCTAGTATTTTCACAGAAGTAAGACTCGCACCAGGCACTACTGAGTCCAATTAGCCAGATAAAGGTACGGGATGGCTCTAGCTGCTGTGACCATATAACCTGCCTTGGTGGTGTGCCCCGCATCTTGAGAGCGGCTGCTCTCGCTCCCCACGTGTGTGACCGCTTTTATTGTTCCACTCTGCCGGTGTGAATAAACTACAAGACTTGTGTATAAGTTACGGGGTGAGTGCGACTTCTTTTTACTCTGAATAACAAAGCTGTTATAATTTACAAATCTGTTTAACTTTCTGGAGCCAGTTGCTATATAAAAAAAAAGTTTTTTCCTGGAATACCCCTTTAATGATGCCGCTGTGCTGCACAGAATTAATGATGCCGCTGTGCCACTCAGAATTAACGATGCCGCAGTGCCCCTAGAATTAATGATGCCACTGTGCCCCCAGAATTAATGATGCCGCTGTGCGCCCAGAATTAATGATGCCGCTGTGCAGCACAGATTTAATGATGCCACTGTGCCCCCAGATTTAATGATGCCACTGTGCCTCAATAATTAAGGATGCCACTGTGCCACACAAAATTAATGATGCTGCTGTGCCCCTAGAATTAATGATACCACTGTGCCCCAACAATTAATGATGCCGCTGTGCAGCACAGATTTAATGATGCCGCTGTGCCCCCAGAATTAATGATGCCACTATGCCCCAAGAATTAAGGATGCCACTGTGCCACACAAAATTAATGATGCCACTGTGCCCCTAGAATTAATGATGCCACTGTGCCCCCAGAATTAATGATGACGCTGTGCAGCACAGATTTAATGATGCCGCTGTGCCCCCAGAATTAATGATGCCACTGTGCCCCAAGAATTAAGTATGCCACTGTGCCACACAAAATTAACGATGCCGCTGTGCCCCTAGAATTAATGATGCCACTGTGCCCCCAGAATTAATGATGCTGCTTGCAGCACAAAGTTGATGATGCCGCTGTGCCCCCAGAATTAATGATGCCACTGTGCCCCCAGAATTAATGATACCGTTGTGCCACACAAAATGAATCATGCCGCTGTGCCCGTAGAATTAATGATGCCACTGTGCCCCCAGAATTAAGCATGCCACTGTGCCCCCAGAATTAAGGATGCCACTGTTCCCCCAGAGTTAAGTATGCCACTGTGCTCCCAGAATTAAGTATGCCACTGTGCTCCCAGAATTAATGATGCCGCTGTGCTCCCAGAATTAATGATGCCCCTGTGCTGCACAAAATTTATGATGCCACTGTGCCCGTAGAATTAATAATGCTGCTGTGCCCGTAGATTTAATGATGCCACTGTGCCCCCAAAATTAATGATGCCGCTGTGCTGCACAGAATTAATGATGTCGCTGTGCCGCACAGAATTAATGATGCCGCTGTGCCGCACAGAATTAATGATGCCGCTGTACCACCCAGAATTAATGATGCCGCTGTGCCGCCCAGAATTAATGATGCCACTGTGCCGCACAGAATTAATGATGCCGCTGTGCCGCACAGAAGTAATGATGCCGCTGTGCCCCCAGAATTAATGGTGCCACTATTCCCCCAGAATTAAGGATGCCACTTTGCCCCCAGAATTAATTATGCCACTATGCCCAGAATCAATTATGCCACTGTGCCCCCACATAAACTTTGCCACTCTCTGACTCTCTGTGCATACTACAGCTCCCATCATGCACAGACAGGAGGTCTTGATGGGAGCTGAAGTTCTACAATAACTGGAGAGTCACAGGAGGGGGAACAAGCGCGGCCGGGCAGGGAGCACACTGTTCCCTCGCTCCGGGCCGAAGCTATTCATTTGTATAGTTGTCTATAAGACACAGCTACAAATGAATAAGGGGAGATCCAGCTGGAGGTCCGAATGACTGGTGGCCACCGTCCGGATCTGGATCGCGATCTGCCAGTTGAATACCACTGCTCTAGGAGAAATTCTGTGTAGACATGCATGCATGGTAGGTGCTAACTAAATCAGTCTGCTGGTCCACTCGGACATGTACCATCGCCATTGATGGCAATGCATGTTCAAGCAGATTCTGCTGGAAGAATTAATAAGTTAATTCTTTCTGCGAAGTCTGGAATTTGAAATTCTGCCATGTGCACAGTGCAGCAGAATTCAAGTGAAAACAATGAAAGGTTGCTACACTGGAATTTTCTAGCATAATTTTTAAGCTGGATTCCACCTGGATATTCTGCCATGTGAATGGGCTGTAATTACTTAATCAACTTGTGTGGACGGAGTAATTTGAGGGAAATTCCAACAAAATTTCTTTGTAGTTCTGGTTGGATCCTCATCATTTTCCTTGTCATTTCCTCAGTGTGAACAAATCACATATCCACAAAGGACAGTTTTACAGTTGTAAAGAAGCTCTTCATTTTACCATAACCTGTACTGAGAGAGGGTATTTCACAGTACAATGAGGTCTGTATATGCAGCTTTGCAGGAAGTAATGGGCTTCCTGCTTCCCATAATGGAGGATATGTGATTTCCAGCACAGCTAAGGTGTGAGTATCGGGGGGTCTGTATTCCCTCTGTAACTGAGGGGTACACAGTGTAAAAATAAAGCAAGCACAAATTTAAATGAATATAACAAACAGTGGAGCAGTGAACAGCAGCTTCTGCATTTTGGCTGAGAATAAGGCCCCTTGCACACTGCCGTTAGTGCACGGCAGTGTGACGGCCGCTGGGAGGGCCGGGCAGAATAAAGGGAGAAAAATTACAGCATGTGCCGTCTATTTCTCCCGCTATTCATAACGGCACCCGGAGGCCCCCGTTGTTGGCTGTTGCTTTGCGTTATGTGAACGGACGTTAAAGTCAGGGAAAAAAAAAAAGACTTTGACAGCTGTTTTCGACGGGGAGCAACGGCAGTGTGAAAGTAGCCTAAGAATGCTTTAAAAGCAACCTAATTAGTGAGTTGTGTGAGCATTAGATTTTGGGAGTTTAAAAAAGTCACTTATAATTTACACCTGACTCTAAAAGGTAACTGTTTATGGTTCTGTTACCCCCATAAGTTAACAATGTCCTCCATGTTTGAAAATGCGGTCCAGTGTACATCTTGTGCTATGAATGCATTCTGAGAACAGCCGTTTGAGGGGGCATATTGCTCTGCAAGATGTGAGGTTGTTGTTGCAAGCCCAGATCCTGGATCTAAGTGAACAACTGGCAACACTGAGATCCATTGATAATGTGGAGAGGAGTCTGCTTCTCACTGAGCAGGTACTCTCTGGGGCAAAGGTGGGGAAGGTTAGTGGCATGGAGGTGCAGGACAGTCAGGCAGCTAGCTGGGTTACAGTTAGAAAACTGGGTATGGGAAAAAGCGTCAGGGAGCATAGTCCTGGCTCACCTCAACAAGTTTGCACGGTTGGCAGTAGAGGGGGATACAGCTCAGATCTAGCAGTACTAGCAGCCAAAGGGGTGTCTGCTCCATTAAGGAAGAGTGCTGGGCAGGTCAGACAGGTGCTGATAGTGGGGGGGACTCCATTATTATGGGGACAGACAGGGTGATCTTTCACAAAGACCAGGATCGCCGAACAGTGTGTTTTCTTCCTGGCACTCAAGTTTGGCACATTGCAGATCGGGTTGACAGATTACTTCGAGTGGTTGGAGAAGACCCAGTTGTCATGGTGCACATTGACATCAGTGACAAAGTAAGAGGTAGGGGGAGTGTCCTTAAAAATTATTTCAGGGACTTAGGACTTAGGCCTCCAAGATAATATTTTCTGAAATATTACATATACCACACCAGAGTAGCAGCGAAAGCTCATGGAGATCTGGGCCAACTTCTCTGTCGGATACAGGCTCTATCGTAGGGATGGACTGCACCTCAATGAGGAGGTCATCAGAGGAAAGAAAATAGGAAAGAAATACTAATGCCAGAAGCTTTAAAGGGGAACTCTGGTAGAAAACAAATGTTTTTAAATCAACTGGTGCCTGAAAGTTAAAAAGATTTTTAAGTTACTTCTTTTAAAAATTTTTGGTAATCTTTAAGTACTTATTAGCTGCTGTATAAAACAGAGAAATGTGTGAATTTCTTTTCTGTCTGACAACAGTGCTCTCGGCTGACACCTCTCTCCGTGCCAGGAACTGTCCAGAGTAGAATAATATCCCCATAGAAAACCTCTCCTGCTCTGGACAGTTCCTGACATGGACAGAGGTGTCAGTAGAGAGCACCCTTGTCAGGCTGGAAAGAACTTCAAAAAGTTCTCTGTAGTACATCTGTAGTATGCAGCAGCTGATAAATACTAGAAGGGTTAAGATTTTTAAATAGAAGTGATTTACAAATCTGTAACTTTCTTGCACCAGTTGATTTGAAAAACTGTTTTTCCACCGGAGTTCCCCTTTAATAATAGGATGGAGGAACTGGAACTAGTAATGTTGTAGTAATGATATAGTGAGAATAATTCAGGCATGGCCGGATGTGAGCTATGGCGGTTAATATACAGGGTTACAGTCTCTTCAGAAATGACCATACAGGTAAGAAAGGGAGAGGGGTATGCTTTTATGTAAAATCCTATCTTAGGCCCATTCTGTGTGAGGACATGATTACTACCCTAGTATAGACTGGGAAGCCTAAACCTGTAGGTCCAGCAAAGGAAATATATATTGTTGACAATAATAAAGGACAATTACTTTCCCAACTAGTACAGGATCCAACAAGAGGAAGGTCACTTCTGGAACTTATACTAACCAATGGGCCAGACATAGTATCAGAAGTAGAGGTAGGGGGTCATCTTACTAATAGTGACCACAACATAATAAGTTTTCATTTATCCTATGAGAGGACATCTACTAGTGGGGCTACAAAAACATTAGACTTTATGAAAGCCAATTTTCACCACCTAATAAAGGTCCTTAGTGAAATAGATTCAGACTTTGTTCTCAGAAATAAAAGTATGCAAGCTATATGGGAAATTTTTTAAATAAATCATCCTAAATAAATCTTGTGAACGACATATACCCTATGGGAATAAATATATTACAAATAGGCGAAGACCAATGTGGTTAACTAAAACAGTTAGGGATGCGATAAATGGTAAGAGGAAAGCATTTAGACTTACTAAAACAAGAAGGTAGTGGGAAGTCTTAAAAAAACTTAAAGAGAAGAATAAATTCTGTAAACAAGAAATAAAAAATTAGCAATTAAGTATTGTCATAGAAAGTAAAAAGAACCCCCAAAACATTCTTCACCTACATAAATAATAAAAATCTTAAAACTAAGAATGCTGGCATTCTAAGAAATAAGCTGGGTGTAATGGTTGAGTAGGATTAGAAAAAGGCCAATCTACTAAATTCCTTCTTCTCTAGTGTATTCACACAGGAACATACAATGCTGGATGACATTAGTAGGGATAATGTAAATTCTCCAGATAATCTCACCTGGTTTACGCAACAAGAAGTGTGCCTTAAAAAAAAACAAAAAAACAACAACATTAAAGCACACGAATCATCAGGCCTAGATGGAATCCATCCCAGAAATTAAGTACCCTGCTAGAAAAACCTGTATTCCTTATATTTAAAGTTTCCATAATGACAGGGGTTCTTCCACAGGACTGTACCTTAGACAATGTGGTACCTTTTTTCAAAAAGGGGTCTCAAATTGATCCTGGAAACTATAGACCCGTAAGTTTTGCATCTGTTGTAAGATTTTTGAGGGTTTTCTGATAGATGCTATTCTGGAGTATCTAACTGAAAATAACCTAATAACGCAGCACCCACATGGGTTTATGTAGGATCAGTCCTGTCAGACTAATCTGATCAGCTTCTATGAGGAGTTTAGATATAGATTGGCTTGGGGTGAAGCTGTGGATATTATATATTTGGACTTTTCTAAGGCATTTGATACTGTGCCATAAAGAAGGTTAGTACATAAAATGAGGATGCTGGGGCTAGGGGAGAATATATATATAAATGGGTTAGCAACTGGCTAGGTGATAAGAATCAGTGGCTGGACCCAGTACTTACTTTGGTTGAGTAACTGTTACATGTGCGGTACCGCAGGGGTTCACTTCTTTTCAATATGTTTATTAATGACATTTTAGAGGGATTACAGAGTAGAATTTCAATATTTGCGGATGTTACTAAACTCGGTAAGGTGATCACCACAGAAGAGGATAACATAATATTACATAGGGATCTGGAGAAACTAGAGCTTTGGGCAAAGACATGGAAAATGAAGTTTAATGTGGGTAAATTGTAAGGTTATGCACATGAGCATGTAAGAAAAAAAAAAGTACAATTATGTGCTGAATAATAAACTTCTGCCGAAACTCTACTTTAGTGAAGAGTGCCAGGCAGCAGCTGCCAAGGCTAATAAAGTCGGGATGTATAAAGAGAGGGATTGAGGCTCGTGACAGTGACATAGTTTTGCCTCTGTATAAATCATTTGTCAGACCACATATGATGTATTGCCTAATTCTGGGTACCTGAATATAAGAGGGACATGGCAGAACAGGAGAGGGTGCAGAGGAGGACGACAAAGATAATTAATGATATGGGAGGATAAAAGTACCAAGACAGGTTATCAAGCTTGTGGTTATTTAGTTTGGACAAAAGACGTCTTAGGGGCGATTTGACCACAATGTACAAATATATCGAGGGACAGTACAGAGATCTTTCTAGTGATCTTTTTCTACATAGTCCGGCAACCATGACAAGTGGGCCTCCTCTACATGTAGAGGAAAAAAGGTAATCACAGATGGGAATTCTATACTGTTAGAGCATTAAGACTATGGAAATCTCTGCCACATGATGTTGTGATTGGGGCCTGGATGTTTTACAGGTTATGGATACTAGATCTAGGTAGATAGAAAGTTGATTCTATCCACATTTTTTTGGAGTCAGGAAGGAACTTTTCCTCTGTCTGTCTCATGGGAGGCTTTTAGCCTTCCTCTGGATCAACACAGTAGGGCTTTTAGATTAAACTTGATGGACTCTTGTCTTTTTTCATCCTTAGAAATGATGGGACTATGTAAAAAAGAGGAGCGTAAACAGTAGATTCTGGTCCTGCCCCTATATAGATTCCCTATATAGAAAAAACTGTAACAAAAATGTGACACCTTTTCAAAAAAAAATTTTTTAGCAGTAATGTGTGCCATTAAAAATGTGGTTTTAATAAAATATTTCCTTTTGATTGTTTTATTCATAAACTAAGAAAAGATTGAAAGCTAAATAGCTTCTTCTCATTTGGGTATTTAAATATTTTTTTTCACCATTGGGGGTGTTTAACAGGCCCAGTCAAGAAGTGGTTACAGCATTTTAAAAACTAATTGAAGTTTGTGTTCTTGTCTCATGTTGTACATGGGACAGAAGAAAAACATGCTCTTTCTATATAAACATATAAATTGGAAGTGAGCTTACAATCCCGATGTGAATGAAGCTTAAGATACAAAACAACCTGCTTTGCATAGATTATAATGCATTTGAAATTGTTTGCTTATTTAATGACATATTTTTTTTCAGGCAAATGGAGGTGTACTTAGAATATTTCCAGAAGGCAAATCTCAATTTGCGGATATTGAACCGAAATTTGACAGACTACTATTTTTTTGGTCAGATCGGCGCAATCCTCATGAAGTTCAACCTGCATTTGCTACAAGGTAACTTATTTTATATTTATTTTATTTTTTTATAATATGGAACATGTATAATAAACATATAGGGGGAGATTTATCAAACGATTTAGACTGGTTTTTCATGTCTAAATTTGTCGCACAGAAAATCGCAGTCTAAATATGTGCGACTTTTCTGCGACTTTTGCTCTAGAGGATTTTTAGAACATAATGCATGCAAGTCTATTTTAGACGGAAATGCATTGGAAAATGCATTGGTGCTGAATTTATCAAGTGCAACTTTTGTGCGACAAGTCGCATCTGCCCAAAATACGCTAAAATGTCAGACCATGTTGGAGCAGGTCTAAATGCAGTTTAAGCTGTAGACCCTGAAGTCTGAGCACAGAATTTATCAAGGGCTGTGAGACCTTTGATAAATTAGGAGCACAATAGACAGGAGACTACCACATACGCTGGACTATAAGCATATCCAGAATAGACTAGATTAGTAAATGTCCCCCATAATCTTTACAATATACATCACAGGTAGTTGCAAGTTCCCACATGTTGATAGATATATCCGTCACAATTATCTTGTTGGTACTCCCCAGTGTACTTACAAGATCTTGGCTCCTGGCAGGGTTGTCCCATTTTAAATGTGGCAATACCAAGTATGTGTTCACTTTTAGGAAGTACCATAGTGACTAAATCATGGTGTTAAAGGGATAACTCTGGGTTATTTTGCAGGTGAACAGCATCAAAATGAGAGGTCACTTGTGTAATTTGATCTAGCAGGTTAAAAGGTATGCCTCCCGGTGGCTTCATTTTCTCCATCACTACTGTGCGCAAAGGAAGCGGGGAGCCAGCTTGTCGAGCTTCCCTGTCTCCCCCAGTACGCAGTTTTCTTCACTGTAACTTCCTAGTGATGTGAGAGCCTGCTAGCGTATATTCATGTCAGAGACGGGCACAGCATGGTGTATAGAGGAGGCAGGGAAGCACAGCAAGCTGGCTACCTGCCTCCATTGTGCACAGAAGCACTGTAGCAATGCAGCTATCGGAAGGGATAACTAGTAATCCGCTGGACGGATTACTGTCTGTTTCCCTTTTAAGACGATAACGACCAAGGACGTGAATACATGTCCTGGGAGGGGAAATACACATACTCGCACCAGGATGAGTATACACATCCTTGGTTCTCATGGGTACTGCCTAGTGTACCCACAAGATCATGGCAAGGTCTCAGCTGTAACACACAGCTGGGACACTGCCAGTCCCAGCAGTTTTAACCCTTACAGCCGCGGTCGGAACTGACCGTGGGCTGTAATTGGTTTAACTGAGGGAGAGAGCTCCCTCTGTCTCCCCTGCAGCACCCCACGGCACAATCCCATGGTGCTGCCTGTGATCCCCGGTTGGCGGGGACCTGCTGTAGCCCGGGGCTGAAACAAACTTCAGTGCAGGCAGTTTAAATGAGCACTCTCATTAAAACAATTTTTTTTGTTGCACTTTATTGCATGGTAAATAAAAAAATCTTTATGTACTTTGTTTAAGAAAAAGTAAGTTTTCCATGTTTCATTTGTGTTTAAAAAAAGCTGTCACTAGGTGTCTCCATACTTGTCCAGAGCACATTTCCCCCTATCTATTGCACAAACTTTGGACTCCATAGTCATGTCTGGAGTGCTGAGGGGGGGGGGGGGGGGGGCAGCCTTAGCCAATCATAGCTCATCTCACACACTGAAACTCTTTTTTATTAGAAAAATACAAAACTTATCAAATACAAAAACACAAAACAAAGTAAGCTTAACCAGCTATAACATAAAGAAATACTCTAGAACCAAAAAAAAAACTCTGCCAAACCGGCTAGCCTAGCTTAGTAAAAATGCTAAAATATGCCCCAATAAAAATACTTACACGCATACCAAAAATTAACATAAAAATAGCACAACTTGGCTTAAAATAAAACATAAAATTTAGCATTACCCGGCTATAACACAAAACCATCCATACTTGGGAATACACTACAAGAAAAAAAAAAACAGAAACATAACAAGCACATTAATTTTTTTTTTTTATTTAAAAATAAATCATATCACGCACTTCACTTACAAAACTAGACCAAATGAATTAACTGAATCCTCATCCGAGACTAATGAAAATACCAAAAACATAACAAAACCATCAAATCAGCACACTCACACATACATACTGAAAACTATCATAAAAATGGCACAACTTGGCATATCATAATAAACATAAGATTTAGCATTATCCGAATATAAAAAAAAAAAAACAACAAAAAAAACCCTAGACCAAATAAACTGAAATAAACCAAATAAACCACATAAACCAAATAAACCACATATCAACTCAACTACTGGTCCAACTGCCATAACTACTATAATATGAAACAATATAGATATAAAACACAATATATTTACAAAATCACTAATTATAATATATAAATAAAATATAATATTTGAATAAAATATATGCACTACAGAAATCGCTAGGAAAATCCCTACACTAAAACTGTACCCTCACCCACAGGGTTCCTGTACATGGGTCAGAGTCCATACCGTTCGTAAGTTCACAAAGTCCTTAACTGTCCTTAACTGACCCATGTCAGGCCCCCCAAAGAAGAAAAACACCACCACCCACGATTACACCCTCCCCACCTAGCACTCCTCCCAACCAACTTATACACAAACTTCTACACACTGAACCACAGCCCACTTTAGGCCCACGTTTGGTCATCTTCATAACGTACCAGCTTAAAACAAAACAAAAAGCTAGCATTCACATGCATTAGCCCACCACCGGGAAAAAGCACTTGGTACTTCAAAATAATTTTAAACTCTTTCCCTAACTCCCCCTATAATTCTCCCTAATTCTCTCTATCCCTATAACACTTCCCCTAACCAAAATAAAGGTATTCTACCCAAAAGGTCTAGTACCTAGAGCACATCAAAAGAAAAACCTCTCCACAGGAGAGAACCCCTTTTGGTACCAAGACTGCCATATTCCAAAGACCTGATCTTCCCGAGGTCACCGGTGATATTCCTACAGACCTCCACCTCGGAGAGGATTTTCTGTTGGGTCAACACTAAACACAGTGCGTTCCACATGTAGTACCTACCCACTAGGCTATATAAGAATAAAGTGCCCCGGTCTCGGCCAACCAAGTTCCTAAATGCCCCATAAGCCCACTCCGGATAGGTAAGGCCGGCAAGTTGACTCCAGCCGATGGAAGCACCACCCGGTTGTAAACCCCTATATTAAAAGGACAATGAAGCAGGAAGTGGTCCCTGCTTTCCAGCGTGTCCCCGCAGTCTTCTCGGGGACATCCCCAGTCATCAGAGTTCCTGTACTTCAGGTTGTCCCTTACACATAGCTTCCCCTGAAAGCAGCACCAGGCCAAGTCCCAAAACTTCTGGGGGATCCTTTGCATGTTTAAAAGGTACAACCCCTCCCTCAGATCCCGACCTGGGCAGTCCCTGAGCACCAGAGGCTTCTGCAAGTGGGTCAACAAAACCCGTTTGTCAAGGAACTGCCTTGACTGGGTCCTGATCTCCCACACTCCCAGACCCCACCGATGTATCACCTTCAGAGTTGGGGTAGCATAAGCCGGACAATATCCATGGGGCGTACGGAGGTCCTTCACTCACCCTCCTCTCTCCCATTCCTGGAAGAAAGGCCGAAACCATTCCCTGCAGTAGAGTACCCACGGAGGAGCCCTCTCTGTCCAGAGGTTTGCGATGTTGGCTTTCAAGAAGGTGTTCGTAAAGAAGACCACCGGGTTTACCATAGATAAACCCCCTAGTCTCCTTGTGCGGTACGTAACCTGCCTCTTAACTAGGTTCATCCTGTTCCCCCATAACAGTTGGAAAAACAGGCTGTAGATCTTAGTATAGTAAGCCTCTGGCAAGATAAATACGCTGCCCAGATAGATAAACAAGGGGAGCAGGTATGATTTGATCAGGTGTATCCTTTCCCTGAGGGTCAAAGACCAACCCTTCCACTGGTTCTCCCTATGAGTGGCAACCTTGAGCTTACCATCCCAGTTTTTGGTGGGATAATCATCCTGTGTTTTGCAACCAATGGGCCTCCATCTGTTGCATAACTACAACTCCCAGCATGTATGGTGTGTCAGTGCATGCTGGGAGTTGTAGTTTTGCAACAGCGTGAGGTCCCCCCCCCCCCATGTGAATGTAAAGTGTACATTCACAGGGCGGGTTTACAGCGAGTTCTGCTGCAAGTTTGAGATGCGGAAAATTTTCCGCCGCAGCTCAAACTCCCAGCGAGAAACTCATTGTAAACCTGCGCCCGTGTGAATGTATCCTAAAAACACTACACTAACACATAATAAAGGGTAAAACAATACATATACACATACCCCTAGTCCCCCGTCCCCCCACTCCAATAAAAAAAATAAAAATAAAACGTATTGTACAGCAGTGTTTCCAAAACGGAGCCTCCAGCTGTTGAAAAACAACAACTTACATTATTGCCGACAGCCACTGACTGTCAAGGCATGCTGGGAGTTTTGCAACAGCTGGAGACACCCTGTTTGGGAAACTCTGCCGTAGGGTATTTTTGTGGTGGATTCAAATACCCTATTTAGTCCTCAAATGCGCATGGCGCTCTCTCACTTCGGAGCCCTGTCGTATTTCAAGGAAAGAGTTTAGGGCCACATATGGGGTATCTCCGTACTCGGGAGAAATTGCGTTACAAATTTTTGGGGTCTTTTTCTCCTTTTACCCCTTATGAAAAGGAAAAGTTGGGGTCTACACCAGCATGTTAGTGTAAAAAAACATTTTTTTTACACTAACATGCTGGTGTTGCCCCATACTTTTAATTTTCACAAGTGGTAAAAGGAAAAAAAGACCCCCAACATTTGTAACACAATTTCTCCTGAGTACAGAACTACCCCATATGTGGGCGTTAAGTGCTCTGCGAGCGCACAACATGGCTCAGAAGTGAGAGCGTGCCATGTACATTTGAGGTCTAAATTGGTGATTTGCACAGGGCTGATTTTACAGCGGTTCTGACATAAACGCAAAACAATAAATACCCAGATGTGACCCCATTTTCAAAACTACACCCCTCACGTAATGTAATAAGAGGTTAAGTGAGCATTTACACCTCACAGGTGTCTGACAGAGTTTTGGAACAGTGGTCTGTGAAAATGAAAAATTTCATTTTTCATTTGCACAGCCCACTGTTCCAAAGATCTGTCAAACCCCAATGGGTTATAAATACTCACTGCACCCCTTATTAAATTCTGTGAGGGGTGAATTTTCCAAAATGGGGTCACATGTGGGGGGGGGGGGGGTCCACTGTTCGGACACCACGGGGGGCTTTGTAAATGCACATGGCCCCTGACTTCGATTCCAAACAAATTCTCTCACCAAAAGCTCAATGGCGCTCCTTCTCTTCTGAGCATTGTAGTTCGCCCACAGAACACTTTACATCCATATATGGGGTATTTCCATACTCAGAAGAAATGGGTTTACAAATTTTGGGGGTCATTTTCTCCTATAACCCCTTGTAAAAATGTAAAATTTGGGGGAAAGCATTTTAGTGAAAAAAAATTAAAATTCATTTACACATCCAACTTTAACCCCTTAAGGACGGAGCCCATTTTCACCTCTAGGACGAAGCCCTTTTTTGCAAATCTGACCACTGTCACTTTAAACATTAATAACTCTGGAATGCTTTTAGTTATCATTCTGATTCTGAGATAGTTTTTTCGTGACATATTCTACTTTAACATAGTGGTAAATTTTTTGTGGTAACTTGCATCCTTTCTTGGTAAAAAATCCCAAAATTTGATGAAAAAATTAAAAATTTTGCATTTTTCTAACTTTGAAGCTCTCTGCTTGTAAGGAAAATGGATATTCCAAATAATTTTTTTTTGGATTCACATATACAATGTCTACTTTATGATTGCATCATAAAATTGACGAGTTTTTACTTTTGGAAGACATCAGAGGGCTTCAAAGTTCAGCAGCAATTTTCCAATTTTTCACAAAATTTTCAAACTCGCAATTTTTCAGGGACCAGTTCAGGTTTGAAGTGGATTTGAAGGGTCTTCATATTAGAAATACCCCATAAATGACCCCATTATAAAAACTGCACCCCCCAAAGTATTCAAAATGACATTCAGTAAATGTTTTCACCCTTTAGGTGTTTCACAGGAAAAGCAGCAAAGTGAAGGAGAAAATTCAAAATCTTCATTTTTTACACTCACATATTCTTGTAGACCCAATTTTTGAATTTTTACAAGGGGTAAAAGGAGAAAATGTATACTTATATTTGTAGCCCAATTTCTCTCGAGTAAGCACATACCTCATATGTCTATGTAAAGTGTTCGGCGGGCGCAGTAGAGGGCTCAGAAGCGAAGGAGCGACAAGGGGATTTTAGAGAGTACGTTTTTCTGAAATGGTTTTTGGGGGCATGTCGCATTTAGGAAGCCCCTATGGTGCCAGAAGAGCAAAAAAAAAACACATGGCATACCATTTTGGAAACTAGACCCCTTGAGGAACGTAACAAGGCATAAAGTGAGCCTTAATACCCCACAGGTGTTTCACGACTTTTGCATATGTAAAAATAAAAATAAAATTTTCACTAAAATGTGGGTTTCCCCCCAAATTTCACATTTTTGCAAGGGTTAATAGCAGAAAAGACCCCCCAAAATTTGTAACCCCATCTCTTCTGAGTATGGGGGTACCCCATAAGTGGACCTGAAGTGCACTGCGGGCGAACTACAATGCTCAGAAGGGAAGGCGTCATATTTGGCTTTTTGAGAGCAAATTTTGCTCGGGGGGCATGTCGCATTTAGGAAACCCCTATGGTGCCAGAACAGCAAAATAACCCCCACATGGCATACCATTTTGGAAACTAGACCCCTCACAGAATGTAATGAGGGGTACAGTGAGCATTTACCCCCCACTGGTGTCTGACAGATCTTTGGAACAGTGGGCTGTGCAAAATGTTTCATTATCACGGACCACTGTTCCAAAGATCCGTCAGACACTTGTGGGGTGTAAATTCTCACTGTACCCCTTATTACATTCCTTGAGGGGTGTAGTTTTCAAAATGGGGTCACATGTGGGTGTGGTTTTTTTTTTTTGCGTTTGTCAGAACCGCTGTAACAATCAGCCACCTCTGTGCAAATCACCTCAAATGTACATGGCGCACTCTCCCTTCTGGGCCTTGTTGTGCGCCCCCAGAGCACTTTGCGCCCACATATGGGGTATCTCCGTACTCGGGAGAAATTGCGTTACAAATTTTGGGGGGCGTTTTTCCCTTTTACCTCTTGTGAAAATGAAAAGTATAGGGCAACACCAGCATGTTAGTGTAAAATTTTTTATTTTTTCACACTAACATGCTGGTGTAGACCCCAACTGTTCCTTTTCATAAGGGGTAAAAGGAGAAAAAGCCCCCCAAAATTTGTTAGGCAATTTCTCCCGAGTACGGCGATACCCCATATGTGACCCTATTCTGTTGCCTTGAAATACGACAGGGCTCCAAAGTGAGAGTGCCATGTGTATTTGAGGCCTGAATTAGGGATTTGCATAGGGGTGGACATAGGGGTATTCTATGCCAGTGATTCCCAAACAGGGTGCCTCCAGCTGTTGCTAAACTCCCAGCATTATTGGACAGTCAATTGCTGTCCAGAAATGCTGGGAGTTTTTGTTTTGCAACAGCTGGAGGCTCCATCTTAGAAACACTGCCATACAATACGTTTTTCATTTTTATTGGGGAGGGGGGTGGTGGGGGGGCAGTGTACGTGTGTATATGTAGTGTTTTACTCTTTATTTTATGTTAGTGTAGTGTTTTTAGGTTACATTCACACTGACGGCGGATTACACTGAGTCTCCCGCTAGGAGTTTGAGCTGCGACGGAAAATTTGCTGCAACTCAAATTTGTAGCGGGGAACTCACTGTAATCTGCCGCCAGTGTGAATGTAGCCTGTACATTCACACGGGAGGGGGGTCAAAACTACAACTCCCAGCATGCACTGACAGACCATGCATGCTGGGAGTTGTAGTTTTGCAACAGCTGGAGGCACACTGGCTGGAAAACCTTGAGTTAGGTTCTATGACCTAACTCAGTATTTTCCAACCAGTGTGCCTCCAGCTGTTGCAAAACTGCAACTCCCAGCATGTACTGATTGCGGAAGGGCATGCTGGGAGATGTAGTTATACAATGGCTGGAGGCACGCAAGTACAACTCCCAGCATGCCAAGATAGCCTTATGCTGTTCCTGAATGCTGGCAGTTGTAGTTTTGCAAGATTTAGAGGGGTTCAAGTTGTAAATCACTGTCCAGTGGTCTCAAAACTGTGGCCCTCCAGTTTGCTGTCTGGGCATGCTGAGAGTTGTAGTTTTGCAACATCTGGAGGGCTACAGTTTGAGACCACTTAGTGATCTACAACCTGAACCCCTCTAAATATTGCAAAACTACAAGTCCCAGCATGCCCACACAGCAAACAGCTGTCTGGACATGCTGGGAGTTGTAGTTTTGCAACATCTGGAGGGCCACGGTTTAGAGACCACTGTAAACTGTGGCCCTCCGGATGTTGCTAGGCAACAACTCACCTAGCAGGACCCGGAAGCCGCCGCCGCCGCCGCACGTGGGGGATCCCCGCATGGAGGATCGCGCTCCGGGATCCAGGTAGGGACCTTCCGCTCCGACCTTCCCTTGACGGTTCCCCCGTTTTGCCCGGACACCGATAGGTGGACAAAGGGGGGAACCGAACTTTAACCCCCCCTCCCCGGTCTGCTATCGGTCGGTCGCTCGGCCGACCAATAGCAGGGATAGCAGGGGTGGCACCCCTGCCACCAAACTCCTATCCCTTTAGGGGGATCGAGGGTGTCTCGGACACCTACGATCCCTCTTATTTTCCGGGTCACCAGTGACCCGTATGACCCGGAATCGCGCAGATCGCAGGTCTGAATTGACCTGCGATTTGCGCGCATTGCGGTCATGGGGGGGTCTCAGGACCCCCCTCAGCGATTTGCCGGGATGCCTGCTGTTAGATAACAGCAGTCATCCCGGCCCGATCACCGCTACCGGTGACGCGGCGCTCCCGGAACCCCGCGACGTACATGTACGTCGCCGCGCGCCAAGTGACACTTCGCGGTGCCGTACATGTACGTCGCTCGTCGTGAAGGGGTTAAAGGGGTATTCCAGGCAAAACCTTTTTATATATATATATATCAACTGGCCCTGGAAAGTTAAACAGATTTGTAAATTACTTCTATTAAAAAATCTTAATCCTTCCATTAGTTATAAGCTTCTCAAGTTTTCTGTCTAACTGCTCAATGAGGATGTCACGTCCCGGGAGCTGTGCATGATGGGAGAATATCCCCATAGGAACTGCACAGCTCCCTGGACGTCAGTCATCAGAGAGCAGTTAGACAGAAAACAACAACTCAACTTCAGAAGCTAATAACTATTGGAAGGATTAAGATTTTTTAATAGAAGTAATTTACAAATCTGTTTAACTTTCCGGAGCCAGTTGAGATATATATAAAAAAAGTTTTGGCCTGGAATACCCCTTTAACGAAAAGTCGTCAAACACCTGTGGGGTGTTAAGGCTCACTGGACCCCTTGTTACGTGCCTTGAGGGTAGTGGTTTCCAAAATGGTATGCCATGTGGGGTTTTCTGCTGTTCTTGCACCATAGGGGCTTCCTAAATGTTACATGCCCCTCAAAAAAACATTTCAGCAAAATTCACTCTCCAAAATCCCATTGTTGCTCCTTCCCTTCTGAGCCCTCTACTGCGCCCGCCGAACACTTGACATACACATATGAGGTATTTCCTTACTCGAGAGAAATTGGGTTACAAATTTTGGGGGGCTTTTTCTCCTTTTACCCCTTGTAAAATTTGAAAAACTGGGTCTACGAGAACATGCGAGTGTAATCAATGAAGATTTTGAATTTTCTCCTTTACTTTGCTGCTATTCCTGTGAAACACCTAAAGGGTTAACACACTTACTGAATGTCATTTTGAATACTTGGAGGGTTTCAGTTTTTATAATGGGGTCATTTGTGGGGTATTTTTAATATGAAGACCCCTCAAATCCACTTCGAAACTGAACTGGTCCCTGAAAAATTCAGATTTTGAAAATTTAGTGAAAAATTGGAAAATTGCTGCTAAACTTTGAAGCCCTCTGATGTCTTCCAAAAGTAAAAACATGTCAACTTTATGATGCCAACATAAAGTAGACATATTGTATTTGTGAATCAATATATAATTTATTTGGAATATTCATTTTCTCTACAAGCAGAGAGTTTCTAAGTTAGAAAAATGCAAAATTTTAAAAATTTTCATGAAATTTGGGGCTTTTTCACCAAGAAACGATGCAAGTAACGACGAAAATTTACCACTGTGTTAAAGTAGAATATGTCACGAAAAAACAATCTCGGAATCAAAACAATCAGTAAAAGCGTCCCAGAGTTATTAATGCTTAAAGTGACAGTGGTCAGAATTGCAAAAAAGGGCTCAGTCCTTAAAAGGGTACTCCGGTGAAAACCTTTTTCTTTTAAATCATCTGGCTCCGGAAAGTTAAACAGATTTTTACATTGGTTATAAACACAAAGAGGATGTGAAAAGTATAAGACGGCACTCACCGGGATTTTTAGGCTTGCAAAAGATTTTTATTGCATAAGCAAAAGGTGCATAGCGGTGCGGTGTGGAGGCAGGTAACCGGCCAGGACGCCGGGGAGCGAATGCAGCGTGTTTTTGGACTGAGCACCTAGTTGGATTGGCTTGTGTCAGTATCCACCTGTGTCCTCGTGGTAGAAGTAATTTACAAATATGTTTAACTTTCTTGCACCAGTTGATTTAAAAGAAAAAAGGTTTTCACCGGAGTACCCCTTCAAGATGAAAAAGGGCTCAGTCCTTAAGGGGTTAAACCATCTGGACCTGGCGATTTCTTAGGGGCAAGCCCCTCGATCGCCAGTCTCCCTTCCTCTTCCCTGATCTCTTCTGCCAAAACGCCAAGAAAGGGGTCTACCCCTGGCTCAGGAATGGCTTCAGCCAGGAAACCCGACATCACATCCCGATCCAGATCCTTTCTTCCCAAGAGGTGCGAGTAGAAGGTTCTGATGAACCCCACAACCTGCTTCTTGAATATCTCCCACCTCTCTGACTTACTACTACATAGGTCCAGTAAAGGTACCTGACTCTGAAGAAAATCCTCAAAGGACTGTCTTACCTACCTTCCTCCAGCAGGGACGAATTCAGCTTCCAATAACCTTTACCCATCCGGGGGGGTCTCTGAAACATTCAAGGAATCGGAGAACTCCACCTCAACCAAGGACACTGTGGAACAGACTGCTTCCTCCTTTAGACCTGCAGCTAACTCGATGAAAGGTGAAGCCCGCGTGGCCTGAGGGGCTCCAGAATGTGGGCATCCTGTAGGCGAGCTTCCCTAACTAAATTATTGAGGGCCACACAGTCATATGTCAGCAGATTATTGGAACCTCTCCTATCTTGGGACCTTGTAACATTATTGAAGTCCCCTCCAAAAATCACTTCTTCTCATAAAAAGAAAGGGCTTAATCTTCATAAAGAGATCTTTACAACTCCACCTGGCTTGTGGGGCATAGATGTTAATGAGCCGGAGCTCTTGTCCCTTCATGAAGACATCTAAGATCATGCACCTCCCCATTTCTAATTCAATTACCCGTCGGCTTTCAACACGAGCGGTAAAAAGGATCACCACCCACTATACGGCTCAGCCGCAAGAGGCCAGTTGGAGGGACCGTTCCTCCACTCTCTTTTGGCTTTTACCAGAGAGGCTAGATCTGACAACCTGGTCTCCTGTAAAAAGAAAATGTCGGCTTCAACACAGCCGAGAAAATCAAAGGCTGCAAATCTAGCCGTATCAGACTTTATGCTGGCACAATTAATAGATGCCAGCATCAGTGGGGCGTCAATGGGGCCAACGTCAATACAGGGTGATTAAATTAGACGGCCACACCCTTTTCTTTTTCTTTCCCTTCTTTTTTGCCCCCTCATCCCCCGAAAAAGACGAGAGGGCAGGACCACTCTTGGTTCTTTTTTTGGACTCTGATAGATCCATATTGTCCCAGTCTCCTTCTGGCCCTGGTCTAGCCCTGCCCTCTGAGGAAGGTGTCTCAACAGGACAGGCCCCCAGAGGCTCTTTCTCCCTAGGCACCCCGCCCTCACCTTCCCCAGGGGGGGGGAGATGGTATTGAGGACGAAGTACTGGTTTGATCAGAGGGGGGGGTGGGGGCAGTCAGGCTACCGTTTTGGACCTGGCCCGTAGTACAAGGAACAGAGGGCTCTGACCTCTTCTTTCTCCCTTTCCTTTTTCCCTTGTCTTTCTTTTTAGGCCTCTCCCCACTCTTCTCATCCACACTTTCATAGTGGGAGGAATCAGAAGGGTCTGCCATATTGCCTTCCTCTCTGCGCAGCCTCCTGATCTCCTCATCCAGCACAATCTCCTCCATGACTTCAGCGGTCATGGAGGAGCTATCCCCGCCACCTGGGCACTCTCCAGCTCCCTGCTCTTTCTACGATTTTCCTCCCGCCTTAGTTTGGCGGAGCCCTTTTTCCTCTTCACAAGCCCTGTTGCGCCCCCATCCCTGCCCGTATCCTCCTCAGCCGAGGCAACTTCAAAGCTCTCCTTAGCCGGAGCGGCCGCTGCATGGGTGAAGGCGCTAGGACAACGGCTAAAAGGATGTCCGAGGACACCACACAGGTGGCACCTGATCTGCCTACAGGATGCGGCCAGATGACCCACCCCATCACACAAAGCGCAGACCTGCACAGTACAGGCTGCGCTAAAGTGGGTAGGGCTGCCACACCTGTGACAGACCTTAGGTTGCTCCTGGTAGAAGACTTGCATCCCATCATGTCCAAAGAAGGCGGCTGACGGAATGTGGGCAACCGTACCCCCTGAATGCTTGAGTTTCATGGAAAACGTCCAGGCCCCGGACCAGATCCCGTGCTCATCCAAGTTTTTCTTGGGCATGTCTGTCACATCCCCATACCATCTGAGCCAGGTCATGATTTCATAACAAGAAAGTGACTCATTACGGGTCAAAACGGTCACTTTCTTGACAGAGTTCTGATGGGAAATAGCCTTTACGGCGAAATCCCACCAGCCGGGCTCGTTCTTTGCCACTTCGTAGTTTGACCAGAAGAGTTCAAGACCCTCTGGCCGAACAGAACTGACATCAAACTCAGACGAACCGTAGGGGTGAATCAGGGCAAAGATGTCACTCGCCGTGAATTCTATCTGAAGGAGGAGCTCAACCACTTTAGCACGAGGTGGGCACGCATCCTCGCCCCTCCAAATCATACGGACCACATGTCCTGCCCAGTTGTCGGGAGGGACCAGACCACCTCCCCATTCCGCTCTTGGAAAGCCCCCAAACCGTGCCACTCTATCCAGAAAGACAAGTCGACCTCACCCCTTCCCTCTACCTGGATCGACCTGTAGAGCCTCCAGGAGGCGCTGTTGCAAGTGGCCTCCAGAGCTGGACGGAGACGGGACCCCCCGAACCCCCGGCAGTGACATTGGCATAGCTCCTAGGAGCAGTCACTACCGGGGTGCAGCCAGACCAGACCCAGAACCACCTATACCACCATTCACACCACTACTCTCATCCTCTTTATTTCCATCCATACTAGAATTTCCATTCATACCACTACCACTCCCACCAAAATTAACTCCACTTACACTCCCACATACACTCCTCTCATCCACAACACTACTACACTCAGCATTCACACACCCTGCACTCTTGACCATAATTACAAATTCTGGGCTGGCTGGGACTTGTAGTGTTGCTGGTCTTAGTTTGCTCTTCTGCGCTGGCTTAGTTGCTGCTAGGGTCGATGCTGATGACTCCTCCTCCATGGGCGATGTCACCTCCTGAGTCTGGGGCTGCCCCACCGGGTGCACCCCAGCTCCTCCCACAGTGCCAGCACCTGCTTTGCCCAACCGCACGGGCTCTGCGGATGATGTCAGCACCCGGACACCCCCCCCCCCTCACAGGTCAGTGCCCCACAGCGCCGGTAATGCCCACATTACTCGGGGAACTGCCCCCCGAGCACACGGCAGCAAAACTCGCCTCTGGCACTTGGACACGCCCCCCGCCACCCTGGGGCGGTCCTGTAGTGCCAGAGCTGCCCACCATGAGCCCATCTTGCCCCTCCCTACCAGCAGGATGGGTGGGCTTCACATCTATTGTGCCCGCAGCCTTTTCTGACGCCATGCTGTACCCCCCCCCCCCCCCATGCTGGCTCCATTCCACCACAGATAGGGGGTCTGGCAGTCTGGGGGGCCCAACAGCCTGAACCAGCTTCACAGCTGGCCTAGACTGCTGGAAAGGACAAAACACATATTGCACAGATTCCTGGATCTTCTGCCTCTTTGACTTGCGCTCCACTGCCACATCCTCACATGGGTCATCTCCAAAAGTGAAATGCTGGAGGTGGGCTGGGGACTTTTGCATCACAATAGCCCTCAGCAATCCCCCAGCCTCAGTCTCCACATCCTCCTCTTCACATTCACTAAGCTAAGCGCCACCTGTGCCGGCTCAATGTAGCTGTCCTGGGTGTTAAAACGGAGTAGAAACAGGTACAACATCTTCCTCTCCTACTGTACACTTTTCTCCACCTTCTCCTCCTCCTCCTTTACTTCATCACCACCATCCTCACTTTCTTCACCGCCACTACTCTCGCCATCATCCACCTACACCTTCACCTTACCTGGGGATTTCATGGCAGCAAACCTGTCTTCATTTACCAGTTTCTCCTTAAAGAGACCACTCCCCTCCAGTATCTCTGCTCTCTTCTCCTCCAGCTTTGCAATCTCACTCTTCAGGGCCATAATCCTCTTTTTTAGCTCTGGCCTGTTCTTTTTGGACCCTATGTTCTGAGCAACACGAAGGTCCTCTCTGGCCATCCTCAGCTCCTTGCCGCACTGGTCATATTCCGCAAACCGTACGGCCAAGCCGGAACAGTAGGTGGAGCTGGATTCTTTGGGCCCTCTTTCAGCCCACATCTCTACGCTTTTTCTCCTCGCCTTCCTTCCACTGGTAGATCTCTGACTGGCACCCGTCGCCTGGAAAGCAGAGCCTGCATTGCTGCAGACTGCTAGATCTTCTTCCTCCGGCCGGAATAATGGCTGTTGCAGTTCGCTCTCCACCCCCCGCCAGCCTGGAAGAACGGGAGGTGGAGGCCCGGGACTCCTGGGGCTCCATGCAGGGAGGTTCTTCCCAGGAGCCTGCCACACTCCTGGGAAATGCTGATGGAACACCTGCTTCTCTTCCTGGAAGTCTTGAGAGCACAAGGAGAAACACACTTACACTGAAACTCTTTTTTATAGAAAAATACAAAACTTAGCAAATGCAAAAACACAAAACAAAGCAAGCTTAACCAGCTATAACATAAAGAAATACTCTAGAACCAAAAACATAACCCTGCCTAACCGGCCAGCCCAGCTTTACTAGAAATACTAAAATATGCCCAAGCTATCTAATCAACACACTTACACGCATACCGAAAATGAACATAAAAATAGCACAACTTGGCTTAAAATAAAAACATAAAATTTAGCATTACCCGGCTATAACTCACAACCATCCATACTTGGTACACACAACAAGAAAACAAAACAGAAACATAACAAGCACACCAAAAAAAATTCTTTTTTATTTTATTTATTTATTTATTTATTTAATTTATTTATTTTTAAATAAAAATAATAAGAAAAATAATCGTATCACACACACATTAACTTTCAAAACTAGACCAAATTAATTTACTGAATCCTCACCCGGGACAAATTAAAATATCAAAAACATAAAACTATCAAATCAGCACACTTACATACTGAAAACTAACATAAGAATAGCACAACTTGGCGTATCAAAAAAAAAAAAAAACATAAGATTTAACATTATCCGGCTATAAGGAAATACACAACAAGAAAACCCACAACAAGGAAACACACAGCAAGAAAAAAAAAGACCAAATAAACTCAAATACACCAAATAAACCACATATCAACACAATTACTGATCCAACTGCCATAACAACTATAATATGAAACAATCTATATATATAATACTCAATGTGTGTATGTGTGTGTATGTTCCAGCATCAAGTCCAAACGGCTAAAGATATTAACATGAAACTTGGCACACATGTTACTTATATGTCAACAACAAACATAGGATAGGTGATTTAACCCTTTCTTACCCCCATTTGCCAGGGTCAGGATTTTTGTTTAAAGTCCCATACAAGTCTATGGGAAATATATGTTACTGCATAACTTCCAAACGGCTGGCGATATTTCGATAATACTTGCTCACATGTTACTTAAAATATAGGATAGATTAATTTAACCCTTAACTACCCCCATTTGTGAGGGTCAGGGTTTTTGTTTAAAGTCCCATGCAAATCAATGGGAAATGTATGTTCCCACATTATTTCCGTACTGCTGGAGATATTTCAATACCTAGTACACACATTACGGGTCGGGATAGGAGGTCAGGATAGGAAGTCAAGATAAGAGGTCGAGATAGGAGTACGGGATAGGAGGCTGGGATAGGAGGACGGGATAGGAGGCCGAGATAGGAGGACGGGATAGGAGGTCGAGATAGGAGGACGGGATAAGAGGACAGGATAAGAGGACAGGATAAGAGGAGAGGATAGGAGGAGGACGGGATAGGAGGTCGGGATATGGGGTTGGGATATGACAGCAATATATGAGGACGGGATATAAAGTCAAAAGCTTCCTCCTTTGTTTATCTTCCTCCCCAACAAGGATTAGGAAGGAAAAACCGGGCAACGTTGGGTACTCAGTTAGTCTATATATATAAAACTCAATGTGTGTGTGTATGTGTGTATGTTCCAGCATCACGTCCAAACGGCTAAAGATATTAACATGAAACTTGGCACACATGTTACTTATATGTCAACAACAAACAAAGGATAGGTAATTTAACCCTTACTCACTCCCCATTTGCCAGGGTCGGGGTTTTTGTTTAGCGTCCCATACAAGTCTATGGGAAATATATGTAACTGCATAACTCCCAAACCGCTGGAGATATTTCGATAATACTTGGTCACATGTTACTTATTTGTCCACTTAAAACATAGGATAGTTAATTTAACCCTTAACTACCCCCATTTGTGAGGGTCAGGGTTTTTGTTTACAGTCCCATTCAAATCAATGGGAAATGTATGTTTCCACATAACTTCCGTACGGCTGGAGATATTTCAATACCTGGTACACATATTACGGGTCGGGATAGGAGGTCGGGATAGGAGGTCGGGATAGGAGGTCGGGATAGTAGGACGGGATAGTAGGTCGGGATAGGAGGTCAGGATAGGAGGTCGAGATAGGAGGACGGGATATGAGGAAGGGATATGAGATCGGGATAGGAGGACGGGATAGAAGGACGGGATAGGAGGTCAGGATAGGAGGTCGGGATATGAGGACGAGATATCGGGTTGGGATATGACAACAATATATGAGGACGGGATATGAAGTCAAAAGCTTCCTCCTTTGTTTATTTTCCTCCCCAACAAGGATTAGGAAGGAAAAACCGTGCAACGCCTCCAAACGGCTGGAGATATTTCGATAATACTTGGTCACATGTTACTTATATGTCCACTTAAAATATAGGATAGTTTATTTAACCCTTAACTACCCCCATTTGTGAGGGTCAGGGTTTTTGTTTACAGTCCCATTCAAATCAATGGGAAATGTATGTTACCACATAACTTCCGTACGGCTGGAGATATTTCAATACCTGGTACACATATTACGGGTCGGGATAGGAGGTCGAGATAGGAGGTCGGGATAGGAGGTCGAGATAGGAGGACGGGATAGGAGGTCGAGATAGGAGGTCAGGATAGGAGGTCGGGATATGAGGACGAGATATGAGGAAGGGATATGAGGTCGGGATAGGAGGTCGGGATTGGAGGACGGGATAGAAGGACGGGATAGGAGGTCAGGATAGGAGGTCGGGATATGAGGACGAGATATCGGGTTGGGATATGACAACAATATATGAGGACGGGATATGAAGTCAAAAGCTTCCTCCTTTGTTTATTTTCCTCCCCAACAAGGAATAGGAAGGAAAAACCGTGCAACGCCTCCAAACGGCTGGAGATATTTCGATAATACTTGGTCACATTTTACTTATATGTCCACTTAAAATATAGGATAATTTATTTAACCCTTAACTACCCCCATTTGTGAGGGTTGGGGTTTTGTTTATCCCATGCAAATCAATGGGAAAAGTTTGTTCCCACATAACTTCCGTACGGCTGGAGATATTTCAATAATACCTGGCACACATATTACTTATATGTCAAATAAAATGATATGATAGTTAAATTAACCCTTACCTACACCCTTACATAAAAGATGTTTTTTTGTTTCAAATCCCATGCGAGTATGTGGGACTTCCAGTACCTTACTCCACAAGCTCCGCTCTGCATCTCCTGGTAAATGTACCAATCCGGCTTGAGAGCCACACCCCATCTCACAAAGCGAGGAGGTTGGGATAGGAGGTTGAGATATATGGATGGGATATGAGGTCGGGATATGAGGATGAGATATGAGGTCAAGATAGGAGGTCAAGATATGAGGACTGGATAGGAGATCGAGATATGAGGTCAGGATATGAGGTCGAGATATAAGGACGGGATATGAGGTTGAGATAGGAGGACGGGATAGGAGGTCAAGATAGGAGGTCGGGATATGAGGACGGGATAGGAGGTCAGCATATGAGGTCGGTATATGAGAGTGGGATATGAGGTCGAGATAGGAGGTTGGGATATGAGGACGTGATTGGAAATCGAGATATGAGGTCGAGATAGGAGGTTGGGATATGAGGATGGGATAGGAGGACGGGATATGAGGTCGAGATATGAGGACGGGATAGTAGGTCAGGATATGAGGTTGAGATATGATGACAGGATATAAGGACGGGATATGAAGACGGGATAGGAGGTCGAGATATGAGGATAGGATAGGAGGGCGGGATAGGAGGTCAGGATAGGAGGTTGAGATATGAGGATGGGATATGAGGACGAGATATGGGGTTGGGTTGTGACAACAATATATGAGGACGGGATGTTAAAGGAGTAGTCCAGTGGTGACCCAGTGGTGAACAACTTATCCCCTATCCTAAGGATAGGGGATAAGTTTCAGATCGCGGGGGGTCCGACCGCTGGGGCCCCCCGCGATCTCCTGTACAGAGCCCTGACAGCCCGCGGGAAGAGGGCGTGTCGACCTCCGCACGAAGTGGCGGCCGACATGCCCCCTCAATACAACTCGCTCAAAGCGCTGCCTTCGGCAATCTCTGCCATAGAGATGTATTGAGGGGGCGTGTCGGCCGCTGCTTCGTGCGGAGGTCGACACCCGCTATCTGGCCGGATAGCCTGGCCCCCGTACAGAGAGATCACAGGGGGCCCCAGCAGTCGGACCCCCCCGCAATCTCAAACTTATCCCCTATCCTTAGGATAGGGGATACGTTTTTCACCACTGGACTACCCCTTTAAGTCAAAAGCTTCCTCCTTTGTTGATTTTCCTCCCCAACAAGGATTAGGAAGAAAAAAACGGGGAACACTGGGTACTCAGATAGTATAGATATAAAACACAATATATTTACAAAGTCACTAAATATAATATGTAAATAAAATATAATATATAAATAAAATATAAAATATATGCACTACAGAAAACGCCTACAAAATCAATAGAAAACCTGAGGAAATCCCTACACTAAAACTGTACCCTCACCCACACCACCCCTCCTGTACATGGGTCAGAGTCCATACCGTTCGTAAGTTCAAAAGTCCTGTCCTTAAAGGGGTACTCCGGTGGTTAATTTTTTTGAGTATATGGCATCTTCTTTGTAAGTTTATTTTTTTTGCAATATACATGGGTTATATGTTTTTGCAGCACGTATGTGTTTTTCTTACCTGTTTGTTGGGCAGGAAGTTCTGTAGTTCAGAGGGTTTTCTTTTACTGTTGTCCACAGTTCTGAGTGTGTTGTGTACAAGATGTCACAGCTTTTTTTTTTCTCTCTGCATGAGAGGAATAAGCCACGCCCCCTCATCTCATCCAGCTGAGTACTCACCTCCCCCCCCCCCTCTCTTTATTCTGAAGACGCAGGTCTGCACAGGAGAAGGACCTCACAGAGAAGATAAGTGTTACCTGAAGGGGAGGATGACAAGGTGCACGGGCTGGGGATGTATGAACTGCAGGGGAATAAATCTCATACTGGGAATGATCTCTATGGGGTAAATTTATCAAAACCTGTGCAGAGGAAAACTTGCCCAGTTGCCCATAGCATCCAATCAGATCGCTTCTTTCATTTTTCACAGGCCTTCATAAAAATGAAAGCAGCAAGCTGATTGGTTGCTATGGACAACTGGGCAACTTTTCCTCTGCACAGGTTTTGATAAATCTCCCCCTATATGTGAAGGGGGAGGGGGACTCCTGAATGACACATGCTGGGAGTTGTAGTCTCTGTTGTGTGTGTGTGTATGCTAGTGTTTACAAACCAGTGTGCCTCCAGCTGTTGCAAAACTACAACTCCCAGCATGCCCTGACAGACTTTGGGCATGCTGGAAGTTGCAGATTTGCAACAGCTGGAGGTACACTGGTTGGGAAACACTGTTCTAGCCTATTCAGCATACACATCATGTTACACCAGTGTTTCCCAATAAGTGTGCCTCCAGCTGTTGCAAAACTACAACTCCTAGCATACCCAAAGGCTGTCAGGGCATGCTGGGAGTTGTAGTTTTACAACACTTGGAGGCACCCTGGTTGGGAAACACTGGTGTATGCCCTACAGAGGTGTGGTGAACTACAACCCCCAGGAGACTACAGAGGCAGCATGCTGGTGTCATACCACAGACTGAAGACTCCTGAATTACACATGCTGGGAGTTGTAGTCCCTTTTGTGTGTGCATGACTGTGTATCCCAACCAGGGCTGATTTATATTAGTTTGCTGTGTATAAGGGGGCTGACCCGGGAAAATAGTAGGGTGGGTAAAGGGTGGAACAAACAAACATAAAAAAAGGAGCCGCCCCAAACCAGCAAGGCATGTCTCGTGCTGGGATTTGTAGTTTTCAGCACAGCAAGAAACAGGAAATAGAAGCAAAGATATGAAAACAAAGTGGGGGATAAAAAGACAACAAAGAACGGAAATAGAGTAGGCTAAACAACAAGAATAGAAATTAAACAAAACAAATAGGGTAAGTCAAAAATGGAAAAACACGTTGACCACCGGAGTACCCCTTTAACTGACCCATGTCAGGCCCCCCAAAGTAGAAAAACACCACCACCCACAAATATACCCTCCCCACCTAGCACTCCTCCCAACCAACTTATACACAAACTTCTACACACTGAACCACAGCCCACTTTAGGCCCAAGTTTGGTCGCCTGTAAGCCCTTCATAATGTACCAGCTTAAAACAAAACAAAAAGCTAGCATTCACATGCATTAGCCCACCACCGGGAAAAAGTACTTGGTACTTCAAAATAATTTTAAACTCTTTCCCTAACTCCCACTACAATTCTCCCTAATTCTATCCCTCCATTAAAACTGACCCTGCTCTCACCCTCTCTCTATCCCTATAACACTTCCCCTAACCAAAATAAAGGTCCTCTACCCAAAAGGTCTAGTACCTAGGGCACATCAAAAGAAAAACCTCTCCACAGTAGAGAACCCCTACTGGTACCCCTACTGCTATACTCCAAAGACCTGATCTTCCCAAGGTCACCGGTGATATTCCTACAGACCTCCACCTCGGAGAGGATTTTCTGTTGGGTCGACACTAAATACCTTGCGTGCCACGTGTAGTACCTAACCACTAGGCTATCTTAGAATAAAGTGCCCCGGTCTCGGCCATCCAAGTTCCTAAATGCCCCATAAGCCCACTCCGGATAGGTAAGGCCGGCAAGTTGACTCCAGCCGGTGGGAGCACCCACCCGGTTGTAAACCCCTATATTAAAGGGACAATGAAGCAGGAAGTGGTCCCTGCTTTCCAGCATGTCCCCACACTCTTCTTGGGGACATCCCCGGTCATCAGAGTTCCTGTACTTCAGGTTGACCCTTACATATAGCTTCCCCTGAAAGCAGTGCCAGGCCAAGTCCCAAAACTTCTGGGGGATCCTTTTCATGTTTAACCCCTTAAGGACTGAGCCCTTTTTCACCTTAAGGACTGAGCCCTTTTTTGCAATTCTGACCACTTAATAACTCTAAAACGCTTTTACCGAATATTCTGATTCTGAGATTGCTTTTTCGTGACATATTCTACTTTATTTTGGTGGTAAATTTTCAGCGTTACTTGCATCCTTTCTTGGTGAAAAATCCCCAAATTTCATGAAAATTTTGAAAATTTTACATTTTTCTAACTTTGAAGCTCTCTGCTTGTAAGGAAAATGGATATTCCAAGTAAACTTTATTTTTATTCACAAATACAATATGTCCACTTTATGTTGGCATCATAAAATGGACATATTTTTACTTTTTGAAAAAATTAGAGGGCTTCAAAGTAGAGCAGCAATTTTCAAAAATGTCATGAAAATTGCAAAATCTGAAGGGACAGATGTTACAGAACTACAACTCCCAGCATGCCTGGGTGGTCTAGGCATGCTGAGAGTTTTAGTTTGGCAACATCTGGAGGGCTACCGTTTGGGCACCACTGTAACAGTGGTCACCAAACTGTGACCCTCCAGATGTTGCAAAACTACAACTCCCAGCATGCCCAGACAGCCTTTGGCTGTCTGGGCATGCAGGGAGTTGCAGTCCGACCTTCCTAGTGGTTGTCACAGTAAAGATCACATTACTTTCACTTTCATTTCTCCCCCCCCCACCGACGATTCCCTACCTGAGCAGTGATCTCCGCTGATGTCTCCAATGATCGCCGGGCCCCGCGAGTCTTCTCCTCAGGTACAGGACTCCATCTTCTCCGACATCCAGGGGTGGGCAGAATGGGGGGTTTCCATGGCAACCCCCTGTCCTGCGCTGCCATTGGTCAGAACTCAGTTCTGACTAATGGCAGGGGATAGGAGGAGATCGCAGCACTGCGACCTCACTCCTATCCCTTTAGGCTGATTGGGGCTGTCACTGACAACTCCGATCATCCCTATTTTCCGGGGGATCGGTTCACCAGAGACCCGATCAGCCCGGAATTGGAGAAAATCGCATGTCTGAATTGACATGCGATTTTCTCCCATCGCCGACATGGGGGGGTCTCACGACCCCCCTGGGCGGTGTGCCGGGGTGCCTGCTGAATGATTTCAGCAGGCATCCCGATCCGGTCCCCAACGGGCTAGAGGCGCATTCCGGAATTCCCACGGGCGTATCCATACGCCCTGCGTCCTTAAGGACTCGGGATGCAGGGCGTATGGATACGCCCTTCGTCCTTAACAGATTAAAAGATACAACCCCACCCTCAGATCCTGACCTGGGCAGTCCCTGAGCGCCAGAGGATCAACAAAACCCGTTTGTCAAGGAACTGCCTTGACTGGGTCCTGATCTCCCACACTCCCAGACCCCACCGATGTATCGCCTTCAGAGTTGGGGTAGCGTAAGCCGGCCAATATCCATTGGGCGTACAGAGGTCCTTCACTCGCCCTCCTCTCTCCCATTCCTGGAAGAAAGGCCGAAACCATTCCCTGCAGTAGAGTACCCTCGGTGAAGCCCTCTCTTTCCAGAGGTTTGCGATGTTAGCTTTCAAGAAGGTTTTCGTAAAGATAAACCCCCTAGTCTCCTCGTGCGGTACGTAACCTCCCTCTTGACTAGGTTCATCCTGTTCCCCATAACATTCGCAAAAAAACAGGCTGTAGATCCTAGTGTAGTAAGGCAAGATTGCATTCACTTCCAGGCTGTGAAGAGAGAAGTGCTGTTTGTTAACTATAAAGTGAGGGGACTTTAAATTAAGGGACTTTAAATTCAGGAAGTTTAAATTGAAATATTTGAGGTTTTTTTTCTTTTCTGTAAATTTTTGCTATCCTCAAATCTAGTATGACCTCCATGTTGGAAAAGGCAGTCCAGTGTGCATCTTGCACAATGTATGCAATCCTTGAACAGCAGTTTGAGGGTGCATATTGTTGTGCAAGGTGTGTGCGAGTTGTTCATTTGGAAGCCCAGATCCTGGATCTAGAGGAGCAACTTGCAACACTGAGATGCATTTACAACTCATTGAGCAGGTACTCTCTGGGGTAGAGGTGGGGGAGGATAGTGGGATGGAGGGGCAGGACAGTCAGGCAGTTAGCTGGGTTACAGTTAGAAAACGGGGTAGAGGGAAAAATGTCAGGGAGGCTAGTCCTGAACTGGCACACCCCAGCAAGTTTGCCCGGTTGGCAGATGAGGGGGATTCCATTTCAGAGCTAGCGTTACTGCAGCAGGACTCTGCCTCTGACTGCCAGGGGGGTGTCTGCTCCAGTAAGGAGGGAGGGAGGAGTGCAGGGCAGGCCAGACAGGTACTGGTAGTGGGGAACTCAATTATTAGGGGGACAGACAGGGCGATCTGTCACAAAGACCGGGATCGCCGAACAGTGTGTTGTCTTCCTGGCGCTCGAGTTCGGCATATCGCGAATCAAGTTGACAGGTTGCTGGGTGGGGCTGGAGAAGACCCAGCAGTCATGGTACACATTGGCACCAATGACAAAGTAAGAGGTAGGTGGAGTGTCCTTAAAAATTATTTCAGGGACTTAGGCTGCAAGCTTAACGCAAGAACCTCCAAGGTAGTATTTTCTGAAATATTACCTGTACCACGAGCCACACCAGAGAGGCAGCAGGAGATTAGGGAGGTAAACAAGTGGCTCAGAAGCTGGTGTAGGAAGGAGGGGTTTGGGTTCATGGAGAACGGGGCCGACTTTGCTGACGGTTACGGGCTCTACCGTAGGGACGGGCTGCACCTCAATGGGGAGGGTGCAGCTGTGCTTGGGGAGAAGATGGCTAGAAGGGTGGAGGAGTGTTTAAACTAGGGACTGGGGGGAGGGAACCTACAACATAGAGGGGGAAGATAGTGTAGATAGAGGGGGGGACTTAATAATGTACCTGGGGGTGGAGTGGAGGGAGGGGTTAGAATATTTAATAAGGATAGGCATCATAGGAAAAAAAAACATACACCATTGAAGTGCATGTTGACTAATGCCAGAAGTCTGTCCAATAAAACTGACGAACTGGAGTTGAAAATTTCTGAGGAGGATTATGACATAATCGGTATAACAGAGACTTGTGGACGATAGTTGTGACTGGGCGGTTAACATACAGGGTTATAGTCTATTCAGGAAGGATCGGACAAAACGGAAAGGGGGAGGAGTCTGTCTTTATGTAAAGTCCAGTCTGAAGGCCGCACTGCTGGAAGATATTTGGGAGGGAAACGATAATGTGGAGTCATTATGGGTAGAAATAAAATATATGGAGATAAAAACAAAAAAATTCTGATAGGGGTTTGCTATAAGCCACCAAACATAATGGAAGAGTCAGAAGATCAATTATTGAGGCAAATAAACAAGGCAGCAAATCAAAATGATGTGATAATAATGGGGAACTTTAACTATCCTGATATAAACTGGGAGACTGAGACCTGTGAATCTCATAAAGGAAACAGGTTTCTGACTATAACTAAAAACAATTATATGTCCCAAATGGTGCAGGGTCCTACCAGAGGGTATGCCCTACTAGACTTAATATTAACCAACGTACCTGACAGAGTAATTAATGTGCAAGTAAAAGTATACCTAGGAAATAGTGATCACAATAAAATACATTATAACTTGTTCTTCAATAAGGTAATCTCTCGAGGGGTCACAAAAACAATGAACTTTAGGAAGGCAAAGTTTGATCAACTCAGAGAAGCCCTTAACAATATAAAATGGGATAATGTCCTCAAAAAGAACAATACTGACACTAAATGGGAGACTTTTAAAAATATCTTACATTTTCATTGTAAGATGTATATACCTTATGGGAATAAAAGGGTCAGAAATAAAAGAAAACCAATATGGATGAATAAAAATGTTAAGGGGGCAATAAATGACAAAAATAAAGCATTTAAATTACTAAAACAGGGCAGCAGTGAAGAAGCATTAAAAAAGCTATAGAGAAAAATGTAAAATATGTAAAAAAAAAACAGATAAAAGCCGCAAAAATAGAGACAGAAAGACTCATTGCCAAAGAGAGTAAAACTAACCCCAAAATGTTCTTTAACTATATAAATAACAAAAAGGTAAAAAATGAAAGTGTTGGCCCTTTAAAAAATGATGAGGAAGAAATTATAAACGGGGATCAGGAAAAAGCAAATATATTAAACAGATTCTTCTCCACTGTGTTCACTGAGGAAAATGAAATGCCAGGTGAAATACAGTGTGATAAGGTAAACTCCCCTTTACATGTCACCTGTCTAACTCAGGAAGAAGTACAGTGCCACCTACAAAAAATCAAAATAGACAAATCACCAGGTCCAGATGACATTCACCCCCGTGCTCTAAAGGAATTAAGTAATGTAAAAGACAGACCCCTATTTTTAATATTCAGGGACTCTATAGTGACAAGGACTGTTCCCCAGGACTGGCGCATGGCAAATGTGGTGCCAATATTTAAGAAGGGGTCAAAAGGTGACCCTGGGAATTATAGACCTGTTAGTTTAACCTCAGTTGTATGTAAATTGTTTGAGGGTTTCCTAAGAGATGCTATTTTGGAATATCTTGATAAAAATAAATGTATGACCCCGTATCAGCATGGATTTATGAGGGATTGATTGTGTCAAACTAACCTGATCAGCTTTTATGAGGAGGTGAGCTCCAGACTGGACCAGGAGCAATCGCTGGATGTCGTATATCTGGATTTTTCCAAAGCATTTGATTCGGTTCCACATAAAAGGTTGGTGCATAAAATGAGAAGGTTTGGGCTGGGGGAGAATGTGTGCAAGTGGGTAAGTATCTGGCTCAATGATAGGAAACAGAGGGTGGTTATTAATGGTACTTATTCTGATTGGGTGACTGTTACTAGTAGGGTACCACAGGGGTCTGTCTTGGGTCCTGTCCTATTTAATATATTCATGAATGACCTTGCAGAGGGGTTGAATAGTAAAGTAGCAATCTTTGCAGATGACACTAAACTCTGTAAAGCGGTAAACACTATAGAGGACAGTGCACTGTTACAAATGGATCTGGATAGGTTGGAGGTTTGGGCTGGGAAGTGGCAGATGAGGTTCAACACTGATAAATGTAAGGTAATGCACATGGGGAATAGAAAAATCCGGGCTAGGATTATGTATTAAATGGGAGAACACTTGGGACGACTGACATGGAAAAGGACTTAGGAGTCTTATTTAACAGTAAATTTAGCTGTAGTGACCAGATTCGGGCAGCTGCTGCCAAGGCCAATAAAATCATGGGGTGCATCAATAGGGGCATAGATGCCCACGACAAGTAAATAATTCTACCGCTGTACAAATCAGTAGTCAGACCACACATAGAATACTGTGTACAGTACTTGGCACCAGTGTACAAGAAAGATATAGTGGAGCTGGAGAGGGTTCAAAGACGGGCAACCAGAGTAATACGGGGAATGGGAGGACTACAGTACCCAGAAAGATTATCAGAATTAGGGTTATTTAGCTTAGAAAAAAGAAGGCTTAGGGGAGACCTAATAACTATGTATAAATATATCAGGGGACAGTACAGAGATCTCTCCCATGATCTATTTATACCCAGGACTGTATCAATAACAAGGGGGCATCCTCCACGTCTAGAGGAAAGAAGGTTTCTACACCAGCACAGACGGGAGTTCTTTACTGTAAGAGCAGTGAGACTGTGCAATTGTCTCCCGGAGAGGAGGTGGTCATGGTGAACTCTGTAATAGAGTTCAAAAAGGGGCTGGATGCATTTTCGGAGAGTAATAACATTACTGGTTATGTATACTAGATTTATAGGGACAAAAGGTTGATCCAGGGATTTATTCTGACTGCCATATTTGGAGTCCGGAAGGAATTTTTACCTCTAGTATGAGGTTTTTTTTTTGCCTTCCTATGGATCAACTCAACTCAATAGGGACTTATTAGGGTTATAGGTTGAACTTGATGGACTCTTTCTTGGGGCCCTGGAAGGATATCCAGGAGATCAAATGTGGGATCCCCCTCCCAGCCAGAGACTCTCACTCTTATCCTGGTTGATCTTAGACCCGGATGCCTCCGAGTAGCGGGCCACCTCCGACATCACCACATCAACCTCCTCTCGCTCTCTCTCTCTCTCTCTCTCTAGGAGACGAAAATAGTGACTTTGTCAGCGTACGCCACCACTCTCTGGGCGACACCCGGCTCCGCCAGACTCATCCCGACTCCAATGGTCTGCGTCTAACCCTCCTAAGGAAGGGATCGATCGCGAACACATATAAGAGCGGGCTCAAAGGACAACCCTGACGGACTCCGGACCCCAGCTCAAAAGAGTGGCCAAACCAGCGGGAAACTCTCTGCCCTTGCATACAAGATCTTAGGCCAATTAACAAAAGCACATGGAAAGCCATATCTCAGGAGGACGGACCAGAGATACTCGTGGTTCACCCGATCAAATGCTTTGGCCTGATCCAAGGACAGCAAGTACCCCTTCCAGAGACCTGCACTACTCCGCTCCACTGCCTCCCTGACACTAAGGAAAGCACTTAAGGTGCTTCGGCCCAGAACAGTGCAGTGCTGGGCCTCCGAAAGTAGCCGGGGTGCAAACTTGATCAACCGATTAAACATTATCTTAGCCAGAAGCTTTCTGTCCATATTGAGAAGAGCTATGGGCCTCCAATTCTCCATATGGCTGGGATCTTTACTCTTTGAGAGAAGAATCAGGGCTGACCTCTTCAGAGTGCCCTAGAAGAGACACTCATTGAATACCTTAGTCAAGGAGGGAGCTAAAGACTCCATAAAGGTCCTGTACCACTCGGATGTTAAGCCATCCGGACCTGGTGACTTCTTAGGAGCAAGCCTCTAGATCACCAGTCTCCCTTCCTCTTCCCTGATCTCTTCTGCCAAAACACCAAGAGAGGGGTCTACCCCTGGCTCAGGAATGGCTTCAGCCAGGAAACCCGACATCACATCCCGATCCAGATCCTTCCTTCCCAAGAGGTGCGAGTAGAAGGATCTGACATCCTCCAAGATCCCTGATCTGGACTGATTCAGAGATCCCGTACTATTAATCAGTCCTGGAATTACTTTACTACTCACTGACTTCTTGCAGTTTCTGTAAGGGTCGGGCGAGCGGTACCTCCCTTAATCCCTCTTAAAAACCAAAGATGCATGCCTATTGTACTGACACCTCATCAGCAAGGACTTCACTCTGGAGATATCCTCTCGGCTACGTCCAGTCGAGACGAGAAGTTTGAGTTTCCTCCTCAGACCCTGATACAGGTAATACTGTGTTCAGGGACCTGAGGCTCGAGAGCTGTCGGAAGAACCCCGCAACCCGCTTCTTGAATATCTCCCACCACTATGATTTACTACTTGATAGGTCCAGTTATGGTACCTGACTCTGAAGAAAATCCTCAAAGGACTGTCTTACCCATGCAGGAGGGACGAATTCAACTTCTAATAACCTTTACCCATCCGGGGGGGTCTCTGAAACATTCAAGGAAAACAAAATCATACAGTGATCGGAGAACTCCACCTCAACCACGGACACTGCGGAAGAGACTGCTTCCTCCTTTAAATAAAATCTGTCTGTCTTCCCTGCCCCCCCCCCTAGACATTCTGAACCCAGACATCCCTAGAATACTAGACTTTCTCCAAGAAGGGTTCGAAAAAGGTCTTTCTATCAGTACCTTAAAAGTTCGGACGGCAGCTTTGGGATGCTACTTTGATTCTTCTCTAGCTGAACATAATTTAGTTCTTTCTGCCTTAACTAAACATCCTTTTGAACCATTATCCGAGGCCTCTGTTAACTTATTGACCCATAAAACTGCTTGTTAGTTGCCATCACTTCAGCAAGAAGAGTATGAGAAATCCAGGCTCTATCTATTGAAGAACCATATTGCTTCATTCTGGACGATAGAATTATTTTAAAATGTAATCCAGTTTCTCTTCCAAAAGTTGTCACAAATTTTCACAGGTCTCAAGATATTATATTGCCCTCATTCTGCAATAATCCAAAAAATCTGAAAGAAGTTTTACATAACCTGGATGTCAGAAGATGTGTTATTCACTACCTGGAGTCTACAAAATCTTGGGGAAAAGATTCTTACCTTTTTATTCAATTTCAAAGGCCCAATAAGGGCAATAAAGCTTCAAAAAATTCAATTTCTAGGTGGCTGAAGATCCAGGAGGCCTATAAATCTTCCGGTAAGCAAGTCCCTGAAGGTCTTCGTGGTCACACAACTAGGGCGCTAGCTGTCTTTTGGGCCTAAAAAGCCTCAGCTTCCATCAAACAGATTTGCAGATCGGCAACATGGTCATCTCCACATACCTTCTTCAACCATTATAAGTTGAATGTAACATCTTCCCAAGATCTATCTTTCGTCCGGAAGGTGTTGCAAGTTGTGGTCCCTCCCTAAAGTCGCCTGTTTATCTGGTATGTCTCATGGTGGTGCTGTCATGATGATGAAATGAAAAGTTGGAATTATTACTTAACGATAATTTTTTTTCAAGAGTTCATCAAGACAGCACCCTTTAAACATCCTGATTAGAAAGCACTGAATGGATGCAGCTCATTTGTGCTGCAATGGGTGAGGTATGGAAGTGAGGAAAGTGACCTCAAACTTAGAAGCATGGAACTATAGGATGTGTAGTTTGAGAACTATATCCAACAGGAAATACCAAATTCACAAAAAGATAGCCTGGCAGGTATGTACTAAAATCACCTTATGGTGGTTAACCCCTTTAATACCAGCAAAATTTTCTCTCCAAAAGTCAAATAACGCTCCTTCTCTTCTGAGGCCTGTAGTGCACCAGTAGAGCACTTTACATACACATATGGGGTATTTCCATACTCAGAAGAAATGGGGTGTTAAATTTTGGCGGCAATTTCTCCTATTACCCCTTGTGAAAATGAAAAATCCAATTTTTCATTTTCACGTCCAACTTTAACGAAAAGTCATCAAACACCTGCGGGTTATTAAGGCTCACTATACCCCTTGTTACATTCCTTGAGGGGTGTATTTTTTCAAATAGTGTTCTAAATGCGACATGGCCCAAAAAAAAACATTACAGGTAAATTCACAAAAATCCCAAAGTTGCTGCTTCCCTCCTGAGCCATGTTGTGCGCCTGCTGAGCACTTTACATCCACATATAAGGTTTTTCCATACTTGAATGGTACCTACATATGGGTATTTCCATACTGCCAGGCCGGGAGGAGACCAAACTCACGTTATTCATTGTGGCAGGGAACAGAACAGAGCCACCTAGTGGCAGTGCAGGATCAGGTACGCAGGATAAATGCAGACGGCGAACAAAATTAAAGTAGATATTATACAAGTGCAAATAATAAATTACTAGTAATTAGCTTATCTGTTAAATTATATAAAAGATAATTTCAATAACTTAATCTCCGTTGGTATCTGGTATCCAAAACACCTCCTGTCTAAACACCAGCTTACTCCAGTCTCCGCCATGACCGGGAGGTTTAGCTTTGTCATTTCCTTGAACACTCAAGCTAAATGAATCACCTGCGTGTTCTCCTAAACAGTGTTTAGTAAGTCCAGAAGTTGGTCCGTGAATTCTGTTCATATCTTGCAGCATTTGCCCATGTTCAACAATTCTTATTTTAAAAGGGTACTCCACTGGAAAAAAAAAATTCTTAAAGGGGTACTCCCGCACTAAGAATCTTATCCCCTATCCAAAGGATAGGGGATAAGATACCTAATTCCGGGGGTCCTGCCACTGGGGACCCCCGTGATCTTGCACGCAGCACCCCGTTACAATCAGTCCCCAGAGCATGTTCGCTCCGGGTCTGATTACTGGCGATCACGAAGCCCTGCCCCCTTGTGACGTCATGCTCTGCCCCCTCAATGCAAGCCTATGGGAGGGGGCGTGACATCTGTCACGCCCCCTCCCATAGGCTTGCATTGAGGGGGCAGAGCATGACGTCACAAGGGGGCAGGGCTTCGTACCGGTACGTCCGTCTCCCGCAGCATCCGCTGGGTGGGGACCGGACTGAGTTGACTGCTGATATCGATCAGCAGGCACCCCACGCAAATGCCCAGGGGGATCAAATCGCCGGTGAATTCATACGGGTCTATGGTGACCCGGAAAATAAGGGGCATCGGGGTTGTCCAAGACACCCACGGTCCGCATGGAGGGATAAGAGTGAGGTGGCAGGGGTGCCACCCCTCCTTTCCCTTCTATTGGTCATATAGAAGCGACAACCAATAGCAGATAGGGGGCGGGGGGGTTAACTTTCGGTTTCCCCGTCCTGCCCACCCACAATAGGCGGGGCAGAACGGGGAAACTGATATAGGACTGGCGCCGAAGATCACTTACCCATCGGCGGATGTTGCGGGAGGAGATTGACTGCAGTGATCGGCGGGCGGCGATGACGTGCGGCTGGCTCCCTGGATCCTACGGAAACCGGTGAGTTGCCTAGCAACATCTGAAGGGCTACAGTCTGAGACCACTATACAGTGGTCTCTAAACTGTAGCCCTCCAGTTGTTGCAAAACTACAACTCCCAGCATGCCCAGACAGCTGTTTGGGCATGCTGGAATTTGAAGTTTTGCAACAGCTGGAGGGCTGCAGTTTGGAGATCTCTGTGCAGTGGTCTCTAAACTGTAGCCCTCCAGATGTTGCAAAACTACAACTCCCAGTATGACCTTTGGCAATCAGTACATGCTGGGAGTTGTAGTTTTGCAACAGCTGGAGGCACACTGGTTGGAAAATACTGAGTTAGGTAACAGAGCCTAACTGAAGGTTTCCAACCAGTGTGCCTCTAACTGTGCCAAAAGTACAACTCCCAGCATGCACGGTCTGTCAGTACATGCTGGAAGTTGTAGTTTTGAAACCCCCACAGGTGTCTAACAGATTTTTGTAACAGTGGTCCGTGAAAATGAAAAATTTTATTTTTCATTTGCACAGCCCACTGTTCCAAAGATCTGTCAAACGCCAGTAGGGTGTAAATACTCACTGCACCCCTTATTAAATTCTGGCAGGGGTGTAGTTTCCAAAATGGGGTCACATGTGGGGGGGGGGGGGGTCCACTGTTCTGGCACAATGGGGGCTTTGTAAACGCACATGGCCCCTGACTTCCATTACAAACAAATTCACTCTCCAAAAGCTCAATGGCACTCCTCCACTTGACATCCACACATTGGGTATTTCCATAATTTTGGGGATCATTTTTTCCTATTACCACTTGTAAAAATGTAAAATTTGGGGAAAAACCATCATTTTAGTGAAAAATTTTTTTTTTCATTTACACATCCAACTTTAACAAAAAGTTGTGAAACACCTGTGAGGTGTTAAGGCTCACTGTACCCCTTGTTACGTTCCTTGAGGGGTGTAGTTTCCAAAATAGTATGCCATGTGTTTATTTTTTTTGTTTTTTTGCTGTTCTGGCACCTTAGGGGCTTCCTAAATGAGACATACCCACCAGAAACCATTTCAGCAAAATTTGCTTTCCAAAAGCCAAATTTGACTCCTTCTCTTCTGAGCACTGTAGTTTGCCCGCAGAGCATTCTACATCCTAACATGGGGTATTTCCATACTCAGAAGAGTTTTAGGGGGGCATTTTCCCCCATTACCCTTTGTAAAAAATTTAAATTTGAGCAAAAAAACTGCACTTTAGTGAAAACATTTTTTTCTTCATTTACACATCCGACTTTAACGAAAAGTCGTCAAACACCTGTGGGTATTAAGGCTCACTGTACCCCTTGTTACATTCCTTAAAGGGTGTAGTTTCCAAAATAATATGCCATGTGGGTTTTTCTTGCTGTTCTGGCACCACAGGGGCTTCCTAAATGCGACATGCACCCCAAAAACCATTTCACCAAAATTTGCTTTCTAAAAACCAAATGTGACTCCTTCTCTTCTGAGCATTGTAGTTCGCCCGCAGAACATTTTACGTCCTAACATGGGGTATTTCCATTCTCAAAAGAGATGGTTACATATTTTGGGGGGTATTTTCTCCCATTACCCTTTGTAAAAAGGAAAATTTTGGAAAAAAAACTGCACTTTAGTGAAAAAAATATTTTTTTTCATTTACACATTCGACTTTAACGAAAAGTCATCAAACACCTGTGGGGTGTTAAGGCTCACTGGACGCCTTGTTACGTGCCTTGAGGGATGTAGTTTCCAAAATGGTATGTCATGTGGGGTTTTATGCTGTTCTGGCACCATAGGGGCTTCCTAAATGTGACATGCCTCCCAAAAACCTTTTCAGCAAAATTCACTCTCCAAAATCCCATTGTTACTCCTTCCCTTCTGAGCCCTCTACTGCGCCCTCCGAACACTTGACATACACTTATGAGGTATTTCCTTACTCGAGAGAAATTGGGTTACAAATTTTGGGGGGCTTTTTATCCTATTACCACTTTAAAAAATTCAAAAACTTGGTCTAAAATGATTTTGAATTTTCTCCTTCACTGTGCTGCTATTCCTGTGAAACACCTAAAGGGTTAACACACTTACTGAATGTCATTTTGGATACTTTGAGGGGTGCAGTTTTTATACTGAGGTCATTTGTGAGGTATTTCTAATATGAAGGCCCTTCAAATCCACTTCAAAACTTTTACAAAAATTTTTCACCAAGAAATGATGCAATTATCGACAAAATGTTACCACTAACATAAAATACCGTATATACTCGAGTATAAACCGACCCGAATATAAGCCGAGACCCCTAATTTCACCCCAAAAACCCAGGAAAAGTTATTGACTCGACTATAAGCCTAGGGTGGAAAATACATCATCCCCCCCTGTCATCATCCAGACCCCCGTCATTAACACCCTCATCATCATCACCCTGTCATCATCCCCCTTCATCATCACCGCCTGTCACCACCCCCTGTCATCGTCCCACACCCCCCCCTTCATCATCACTGCCTGTCATCATCCCCCAGTCATCATCCCACACCCCCCCTTCATCATCACCGCCTGTCATCATCCACCTGTTATCATAACCCCCCCCCCTCTTCATCATCACCGCTTGTCAATGTCTGATTTAAACAGTGGTCTGCAACCTGCGGACCTCCAGATGCTCCAAAACGACAACTCCCAGCACGCATAACCCCGCGGCATATCGCGGGAGCCGGCTGAGGACGTAAATATATGTCCTTCGTCGTTAAGGGGTTAACCCCTTAAGGACCAGGGGTTTTTCCATTTTTGCATTTTCGTTTTTTGCTCCTTACCTTTAAAAAATCATAACTCTTTCAATTTTGCACCTAAAAATCCATATGATGGCTTATGTTTTGCGCCACCAATTGTATTTTCTAATGACATCAGTCATTTTACCCAAAAATCTACAGTGAAACAGGAAAAAAAATCATTGTGAGACAAAATTGAAAAAAAAACGGCATTTTGTAACTTTTGGGGGCTTCCGTTTCTACACAGTAAATTTTTTGGTAAAAATGACACATTCTCTTTATTCTGTAGGTCCATACGGTTAAAATGATACCCTACGTATATAGGTTTGATTTTGTCGTACTTCTGGAAAAAATCATAACTACATGCAGGAAAATTTATACGTTTAAAATTGTCATCTTCTGACCCCTATAACTCTTTTATTTTTACGTGTATGGGGAGGTATGAGAGCTCATTTTTGGCGCTGTGATCTGAAGAATTTTGCGCTACCACATTTGTATTGATCGGACTTATTGATATTTTTACATGATATAAAAAGTGACCAAAAATACACTATTTTGGACTTTGGAATTTTTTTACGCGTACGTCATTGTCCGTGCAGTTTAATTAACGATATATTTTTATAGTTCGGACATTTACGCACGCGGGTATACCACATATGTTTATTTTCATTTACACAGTTTTTTTTTTTAAATGGGAAAAGGGGGGTGATTCAAATTTTTAATAGGGAAGGGGTAAATGATCTTTATTCACTTTTTTTTCACTTTTTTTTTTTTCAATTTTATAGCTCCCATAGGGACCTATAACACTGCACACACTGATCTTTTACATTGTTCAATGCTTTGTCATAGGAAAGCATTGATCAATGATTCTGCCGCTTGACTGCTCACGCCGTGGCCCCGCGTTATAGATCGGGAGCAGACTCATGACGTCATGGGTCCTTAACCCCTTTAGGACGCAGCCCTTTTTCACCTTAAGGACTAAGCCCTTTTTCTAAATTATGACCACCGTCACTTTACGAATTAATAACGTGAAAATGCTTTTTTTGGTGAAAAATCCCCAAATTTCATGAAAATTTTGAAAATTTTGCATTTTTCTAACTTTGAAGCTCTCTAACTGTAAGGAAAATGGATATTCCAAATAAATTTTATTTTTATTCACATATACAATATGTCCACTTTATGTTGGCATCATAAAATGGACATATTTTTGCTTTTTGAAAAAATTAGAGGGCTTCAAAGTAGAGCAGCAATTTTCAAAAATGTCATGAAAATTGCTAAATCTGAAGGGACAGATGTTACAGAACTACAATTCCCAGCATGCCTGGGCAGTCAAGGCATGCTGAGAGTTGTATTTTGGCAACATCTGGAGGGCTACTGTTTGGGCACCACTGTAACAGTGGTCTCCAAACTGTGACCCTCCAGATGTTGCAAAACTACAACTCCCAGCATGCCCAGACAGCCTCTGGCCCCCCTAGTGGTTGCCACAGTAAAGATCGATTTACTTTCACTTTCAATTCCCCCTCGTCCCCCCCCACTGTCGATTCCCTACCTGGTCAGGATCCAGCAGGCTCCAGCGAAGATCCCAGGTCCCCAGGCATCTTCTCCTGCAGGTACGGCCTCCATCTTCTTCCCAGAGCCTCTCGACATCCAGGGGCGGGCAGAACGGGGGGTTGCCATGGCAACCCCCTGTCCTGCGCTGCCATTGGTCAGAACTCCGTTCTGAGTAATGCCAGGGGATAGGAGTAGATCACAGCTTTGCGACCTCACTCCAATCCTTTAGGCTGATCGGGGCTGTTGCTGACAACTCCGATCAGCTCTATTTTCCGGGTGATCGGGTCACCAGAGACCCGATCAGCCCGGAATTGGAGAAAATCGCATGTCTGAATTGACATTTGATTTTCTCCGATCGCCGACATGGGGGGGTCTCAGGACCCCCCTGGGCGATGTGCCAGGGTGCCTGCTGAATGATTTTAGCAGGCATCCGGCTCCGGTCCCCAACCGGCTAGCGGTGGGGACCGGATTTCCCACGGGCGTATGGATACGCCATCGGTCCTTAAGGACTCGGAATGCAGGGCGTATCCTTACGCCCTGTGTCCTGAAGAGGTTAACAGGTTAAAGGGGTACTCCGGTGGAAAACTTTTTTTTTTTTTTTTAAATAATACTACAGAGGAAATTATTTTCTTTTTGGAACACAGAGCTCTCTGCTGACATCACGAGCACAGTGCTCTCTGCTGGCATCTCTGTCCATTATAGGAACTGTCCAGAGCAGCATATGTTTTCTATGGGGAATTTCTCCTGCTCTGGACAGTTCTTAAAATGGACAGAGATGTCAGCAGAGAGCACTGTGATCGTGATGTCAGCAGAGAGCTCTGTGTTCCAAAAAGAAAAGAAATTCCTCTGTAGTATTCAGCAGCTACGAGGTACTGGAAGGATTAAGATTTTTTTAATAGAAGTAATTTACAAATCTGTTTAACTTTCTGGCACCAGTTGATTTAAAAAAAAAAAAAAAGTTTTCCATCGGAGTACCTTTTTACTAATCACACTGACCTGTTTTTCCATTATTAGGTGTGTCTTTATCTTTTCTTATTGGTTTTGATTTAATTCTTTTGTTTCTCCTTTTCTAGCACATATTATACATGTATTTTTTATACAATATTTGTCTCATGTTTTGACACTGTTCAGATTGTGCATTTTCTGAAGCATGTGTTAGAAGTTGGAGAGTGTTTTGTGAAGGATAGCAAGGGATAACACTCCTGCAGGTGTTACAATCACCTTTTCCTCCTCCTACTTCAACTATAAATGTGTAACTGTTATGTACCCCTTTCAGGTAACATCCAAGAAATTGGTACTTTGCTTATTATTAATTATTATTAATTATTATTAACATTATTAATAATGTTCAAACTCACTCTATCTTGTAATGTATTCAGTTTTTTTTATGGTATTTGTGGGATCTGCTGGAATTTTGTGGTAAGTGTGAGGGTCCTGTAACATTTTAGTGATGAGTTTCTTGTATATGGACCAATCCATTATAACTACTGAGCCACCTTTGTCAGATGCACGTATAATGATTTTTTTCATTATTATTTGATTCCACAAGTGCTTTCCTCTGTTTCCAAGTTAAATTTGTTAGTTGCATTACCACACATATCTACCTTCTTCAGGTCTTGTTTAACACTTTGTTGAAATAAGTCTATTGCCTTGCATCTGGAGTTCACAGGGTAAAACATTCGGGTGATAGTAGAAAACATAGTTCTGGTTGTAGTTCTAGGGGATGTGGGAGGAGATAAATCCTGTAGATCTGACAGCATAATGGTTTATTCCTGTTCCATAAAGTTGATGGTAGGAGGCATATAATTTACTACTTGTTACAGTACAGATTAGTTACAGTAGTATACATTTGATTATAATTCATGTTGTCATCATTATCTTGTTTTAAAAAAAATGTCTTTTGACAGTTAGGAGCCTAACAGATGTATTATTGTCCAATATTGTGGAATGTAAATTAAGAGATTTTCCTAGTCCCTAATGACAGAAAACAACAGATTTTATTTGAAGACGGGAGGCAAACATTATGCATTGCAACTCTTTCTTACTGAATAGCAGCAAAAACATAGAAAGAGATATTATAGAGAAAAAACTTTAAAACCGTGTGGTTAAACATGCTATGCGACCATGAGTAACCAATTGGAGTAGGACCTATGTGATATAACGAAACAAAAAAGTATGGGGGATCGGCACTACCAATCTCAATCCGGACTTGATGATGACGGGAGATGTGTATGGTACACACAGCTGCTACACAATCCACCTTAGGCGGTGCTCAATCCCAAAAGATAGATGCGTCTAAAGTAAAGTACAGAAAAGGATGGCACTTCGCAATGTGTATGCAATGTGATTTATTCACTTACGAACATCAGCAGGTGTAGGGATACAGAGAGGGAGCAGACAAATGGAACAACGTCCGTTTCGCGGTAACACGTCACTTCTACTGGTTCCTACACAGGTTGTCCTCAAGCCACATCTCTAAATACCTGGGAGCTTCGAGGAGGGGGTGGTAAATTAACCCTTGAGGACAACTACTGTGCAAACTCCAGAGACATCACAGTGATCTATATCTTATACATATAATCATCGTTATGTGATATTCCAGGAAAATAAAGAAGGAAAACAGTATATATACGATATATATATATATATATATATATATATACATATATATATTAGAAGACCCAGTTTTTAGACAATGGATAGTAGCAGACAACTTTAGAGTAACACACATGAGAGAGGATCAACTTAAGGAATGGAAGGATGTTGGGGAACTAGAAGTGGGAGTTAAGTTGGGTTTCTGGAGGGAACTACAGCTAAGACATTACATGGCTTAAATTCCAAACCCAGACTGGTTTAGGAGCACTAACACGAGATTTGAAGATATGTGTCTGTCAGGGATACAGATTAAACATGCTGTTTCACAGATATATAAAATATGGATTACATCAGAAGATCAAACCCTTCCAGGTTTTTCTCAAAAATGGCAAAATGATTTAAATAGACATTTTTCGTTAGAAGAATGGACTAAGATGTTTAGTCTTAGACATTGTTCAGCTATTGCTACTCGTATACAGGAGTCTAACTATAAGATTATGGCGAGGTGGTACAGAGTGCCAAACGTGTTAAGTGACAGTGAAGGAGGAGGAAATCGGAAGCTGAGATCGCGCTGTTGCAGAAAAGGTTCAAGGATACTGGTAGAAGTCTTAATTTCTTTTATTCTATTCACACAACGTGTTTCTGGATATTAATAATCCTATCTCAAGCAGTAATCTCGTTCAGATTAGCATGAGATAGCGATAGCTAATAGCTATCGCTATCTCATGCTAATCTGAACGAGATTACTGCTTGAGATAGGATTATTAATATCCAGAAACGCGTTGTGTGAATAGAATAAAAGAAATTAAGACTTCTACCAGTATCCTTGAACCTTTTCTGCAACAGCGCGATCTCAGCTTCCGATTTCCTCCTCCTTCACTGTCTCTTACACGCCGGTGGATCCAGCGTGGGAAGCCGCAGCAGTTGTTACATTAAGCCCACATCAGCGTTGTGCCTGGAATATGCACAACCCGACCAGGTGAGTGCGTTCCTCACTCACCCACATAATCCTACTTGGTCTGGAAGATCGCACACAGAAGCGCTCTGTTGTCTTTTGTCTAAACGTGTTAAGTAGATTTCAAGATGGATCAGATAATACATGCTGGCGCTGCAAAGAAGAGGAAGGATCCCTATTACATATCTTTTGGCATTGTACGTTGATAAGGGGATTTTGGAAGCAGGTCCACAAGACTATTTGTGAAGTAACGGGACAACTTATTCGTTTCACTCCAGATTTTTTTTCATGACATTATTATTACATCCCGGTAAAGAAGTACAGATACTCACTTTTCAGTTTTTTATTAGCTGCGGCTAGAAGCTGTGTGACGGCGTTATGGAGACAAACGAGAGCTCCATCTTTGTTAAGTTGGTTCGCAAGAGTTCATGATGTAATGTATTTGGAGAATTTGCGTTCAGTAGATAGGGATGAAGAGGATCTGTTCCGGGATATTTGGGAGGCATGGAAAAAGTTTCAAGATGCAATGGAGTGTGAGGAGGTTTGAGGTGAGGAGGCGGGGGAGAGGGGAGAGGGGCGGAGGTCTGAGGGGAGGGGTTAAGGGATTTTGGGGGAAGGTTCTCTAAATCCCTTAAAAAAAATATTTTTTGGTTTTGTTTTATAGGGGGAATGGGGTCCGAGGGAGTTAAAATGGGCTACAGTACACACAATGATAGGTAAAGCTATAATAGTAATATAAGGCATAGTAACAAGAAAGGTATTGTGGTAATCAGGTTAAAGTGTTAGAAAAAAATGACGCATGGACACAGCAGGACTAGTATGTGTCCAAGCAGGCTGGGGGGGGGGCAGTTGTTTGACTGGCTTTTTCAGTATGAAATACTGAAAATGTTCTAATTAAAGCAATTGCAAAACCTATTGGTTTTGCTTGCTTTACAACATATCAAAAGTTTTTGTATATGACAGTGCCCATTTAAATCGAAAAGCATGGATATGTAGATGAATCAAAATTCCTTGACTTGGATATGAGAACAGAAGTAATATGATGAAGACTGTTCATCTCTGTGAATCCAGTAGGCTTTAGGAAAAGAACGAAAAAAAAACTAAATTATAGGGATGGATTAACTGAGTGGGATAATGTTCGCCACCTGTCTGTAATAAAATCTATATTTTCCATCATTAGGGACTAGGAAAATCTTTAATTTTATTACAAGACTAGACTGAAGGCTCACATTATGCAAGTTTAAAGGTATAATATAAAATAAATAATATAATTAGGAAGAAACAAATACTGTACAATCAAGGGACAGTCATAGAAATATGAGAATCAGGTCAAAAGTAGAATGTTTTAAAAGTGAATTCTGAAGTCCAATTGGTTGTTTTAAAGATATCTGATATAGAACCTCCCGATTGCATTCCGTTAAAGATAGAAATATCTATACCAGCCATAGCCATGGATTGTTTGATCAATCTAGCTAAAGTAGAAGATTAAACAAGTAACCTGTGAGATTTACAGTAGGAAATAAGACTCAGAGATGAAGATTGATATTTAAGAGGAGCAGTTCTGGATTCATATGCTTTCGAGCAACGTACTACACATAATTTATCATGATGTGGAAAAGAAGGATAAAAAATGTAAGGTAAATCAGTTTTAGTATGTCTGAAAATGGAAAATTGAACTCCATTAGGAAGATATTGTCTGTGAGAGATGTCTAATGCTTTAACATCAGATACTCTTTTTCTAAGCATGTCTAATGCTTTAGCATCAGATACTCTTCCCTATTTGCAAATTTTCATTTTTTTATTTTTGTTTCCTCCTCACCCTCTAAAAATCATAACACTTAAAATTTTCCACCTAAAAATCCATATGAGGGCTTGTTCTTTGTGCCAACGATTTTACTTTGTAATACCATTAATAATTTCACCACAAATTTTACGGCGAAACCCCAAAAAAATTATTTGTGGGTCAAAATTGAAAAAAAAGCCATTTTGTAATTTTTTTTGTACCTTCTGTTTCTAGGCAGTTCAGTTTTTAGTAAAATTTGCACATTATCCCAATTTTTATAGGTTTGATTTTATTTTACTACTGAAAAAAGATTATAACTACATGCACCAAAATTTATATGTTGAAAAATCTCCTCTGTGATCTGAAGTTTTTATCGGTACCATTTTTGTTTTGAGCAGCCATTGACCGTGCGGTTTAACCTCTTGGGGACTCAGGGTGTATGCATACGCTGCAACGGTCCGGACAGGCTGCTGGAGGTGGATCCACTGGACCAGAGGAGTGATGGCGTGGGCCGTACCCATTGAACGGAATCTAAGGAGCTACTGGTCTTCACCAGAGCCCGCCGCAAAGTGGGATGGTCTTGCTGCGGCAGGTAGCCCCCTGGTCGTTCCACCAGGTAGCGACTCAACTCCTCTGGTTTCAGAGATAGGCGCGGTACAGGAGGAACAGGCGGAAGCGTAGTCAGTAGCAAAGGTCAGGGCAGGCGGCACAGGATCAGAGGCGGTAGTCACAGGCAACAGGTCTAGGCATGCAGCACGGGTTCAGAGGCAGTAGTCACGGGCAAGGGTCGAAAACAGGCTGGGAAACACTAAGAATGTGGAACGCTTTCTCTTGACACAATGCACGAAGATCCGGCGAGGACAGGAAGGGGCAGGGAACATTTATAGAAGACTTTGGGCCTCCCGCCAGGCTAACTGCATCCCCGTCGGGAATAACTCTGAGCTCCCGGTCAGCGTGTCTGACACGTGACCGGGACACGCAGGGACGCTGCGTGCCGGGACAGAGGCAGTGAGTGCTCCGGTCCTGGAGCGGGGACCGGAGCGCACACTGTAACATATGCCCTGCATCCCCGATCATTAAGGACTCAGGGCGTACCTGTACTCCCTGAGCGTTTACGGTCCTCGTCGCTCACCGGACGGGGATGAGACCGGGATGCCGTGCAAATGCCTGGGGGGATGGTCCTGAGACCCCCCCATGTCGGCGATCGGCGCAAATCGCTGATCAATTCAGATCAGCGATTTGAGCAATTCTGGGCTGGAATCGCAGGGGCAGGGGGAAAGTTCATTTCCCCCCGCTCTGCCCTCCCCTGGATGTCGGGGCAGAGCGGGGGAAGATGGCGGGGATGTGTGGGGGCCGTTGATGTGGCAGGGACCGTCAGCAGTCACGCGGGGACCAGGACCGCAGCAGGAAAGTGGTGCGGCTTCGGTGTCAGATCCTGCAGTGAAGATCGCCTTGATCTTCACTACAACTTCTAGGAGTTTCAAAACTACAACTCCCAGCATGCCTAGACAGACTACCTTTGGCTGTCTGGGCATGCTTGGAGTTATAGTTTTGCAACATCTGGAGGGCCACAGTTTGGAGACCACTGTGCAGTGGTCTCCAAACTGTGTTCTTCCAGATGTTGCAAAACTACAACTCTCAGCATGCCCAGACAGTCCAGGCATGCTGGGAGTTGTAGTTCTGTAACATCTGGCCCTTCAGATGTTGCAGAACTACAACTCCCAGCATGCCCAGACAGTCTCAGCATGCTGGGAGTTGTAGTTTTGCAACATCTGGAAGAGCACAGTTTGGAGACCACTATACAGTGGTCTCTAAGCTATAGACCTCCAGATGTTGCAAAACTACAACTCCCAGCATGCTGAGACTTTTCAGGCATGCTGGGAGTTGTAGTTCTGCAACATCTGAAGGGACAGATGTTACAGAACTACAACTCCCAGCATGCCTGGGAAATCTGGTCTTGCTGGGAGTTGTAGTTTTGCAACATCTGGAGCACTACCATTTGGGCACCACTGTATAGTGGTCTCCAAACTGTGCTCTTCCAGATGTTGCAAAACTACAACTCGCAGCATGCCCGTCGGCAGTCTGGGCATACTGGGAGCTGTAGTTTTGAACAACTATAACTCCCATCATGCACTGACAGACCATGCATGCTGGTATTTGTAGTTTTTCAACAGCTGGAGGTTTGCCCCCCCCCCCCATTCACACAGGCGGGGGTTTACAGTTAGTCTCTTGCTGAAAGTTACAGATGCAGGAAATTTTCCGCTGCAGCTCAAACTCCCAGAGCGAAGCTCGCAGTAATCCCCCCGGCAGTCTGAATGTACCCTAAAAACACTACACTTACACAAAATAAACGGTAAAACACTACATATACCCCTACACAGTTACCACCCCCCCCCCCCCCCCCAATAAAAGTTAGAAACCTCTGGTACGGCACGGTTTCTAAAACAGAGCCTCCAGCTGTTGCAAAACAACAACTCCCAGTATTGCCGGTCGCCATTGACTGGAGACACCCTGTTTGGAAACACTGCCGTAGGGTAATTTTGGTATCCGAGGCAAATATCTAATTTAGGCCTCAAATGCGCATAGCGCTCTCTAACTCCGGAGCCCTGTCGTATTTCAAGGCAAAAGTGTAGGGCCACATATGGGGTATTTCCGTACTTGGGAAAAATTACCCAACAAATTTTGGGGGGCTTTTTCTCCTTTTACCCCTTATGTAAAGGTAAATTTGGGGTCTTCACGAGCCTGTTAGTGTAAAAAAAAAAAAATTATACTTACATTCTGGTGTTGGCCCATGCTTTTCATTTTCACAAGAAGGAAAAGGAAAAAAAAGACCCCCAAAATTTGTAACACAATTTCTCATGAGTAGGGAAATACCCCATATGTGGACGTAAAATGCTCTGCGGGCGCACAACAAGGCTCAGAAGTGAGAGCGCACCATGTACATTAGAGGCCTAAATTGGTGATTTGCACAAGGGTGGCTGATTTTACACCGGTTCTGACATAAACGCAAAAAAATAAATACCCACATGTGACCCCATTTTGGAAACTACACCCCTCACGGAATGTAACAAGGGGTATAGTGAGCCTTAACACCCCACAGGTGTTTAGCAAAAATTTGTCAAAGACGTGAAAATGAAAAAATATATTTTCTTCACTAAAATGCTGATGTTATCCCAAATTTTTCATTTTCATAAGGGGTAATAGGAAAAAAGCCCCCCAAAATGTGTAACCCCATTTTTTCTCAGTATATAAATACCCCATGTGTGGACATTAAAGTGCTCTGCGGGCAAACTACAATGCTCAGAAGAGAAGGAGCGCCATTGGGCTTTTGGAGAGAGAATGTGTCTGGAATTGAAGGCCATGTACATTTACAAAGCCGCCATGGTGCCAGAATGGTCCCCGGTTATTAGTGGTGTACCCCAAGGTTCAGTACTGGGCCCGCTGTTGTTTAATTTATTTATCAATGATATAGAGGCTCTGTTTCTGTCTTTGCAGATGACACCAAGCTTTGTACCACGGTACAGTCTATAGAGGATGTGCATAAGTTACAAGATGACTTGGATAGACTAAGTGTCTGGGCATCCACTTGGCAAATGAGGTTCAATGTGGATAAATGTAAAGTTATGCATCTGGGTACTAATAACCTGCATGCATCGTATGTCTTAGGGGGGATTAAACTGTCAGAGTCACTGGTAGAGGAGGATCTGGGTGTACTTGTAGATCACAGACTACAGAATAGCATGCAATGTCAGGCTGCTGCTTCCAAAGCCGGCAGGATATTGTCATGTATCAAAAGAGGCATGGACTCAAGGGACAGGGACATAATACTCCCCCTTTATAAAGCATTGGTACGGCCTCACCTGGAATATGCTGTTCAGTTTTGGGCACCTGTCCATAAAAGGGACACTGCGGAGTTGGAAAGGGTGCAGAGACGCGCGACTAAACTAATATGGGGCATGGAACATCTTAGCTATGAGGAGCGATTAAAGGAGTTACAATTGTTTAGGCTTGAGAAGAGACGTTTAAGGGGGGATATGATAAGCGTATATAAGTATATTAATGGCCCATACAAAATATATGGAGAAAAACTGTTCCAGGTTAAACCCCCCCCAAAGGACGAGGGGGCACTCCCTCCGTCTGGAGAAGAAAAAGTTTAGTCTCAAGGGGCGACACGCCTTCTTTACCGTGAGGACTGTGAATTTATGTAACGGTCTACCTCAGGAACTGGTCACAGCAGGAACAATTAACAGCTTTAAAACAGGATTAGATACATTCATAGAACAAAATAACATTAATGCTTATGAAGAAATATAAAATCCCATCCCTTCCCCAATATCGCGCCACACCCCTACCCCTTAATTCCCTGGTTGAACTTGATGGACATATGTCTTTTTTCGACCGTACTAACTATGTAACTATGTAACAGTGGAACCCCCCCACATGTGACCCCATTTTGGAAACGACACCCCTTACGGAATGTAATAAGGGGTACAGTGAGCATCTACACCCCACAGGTGTCTGACAGATTTTTTGAACAGTGGTCCGTGAAAATGAAAAATTTAATTTTTCATTTGCACAGCCCACTTTTCCAAAGATCTGTCAAACGCTAGTGGGGTGTAAATGCTCACTGCCCCCCTTATTACATTGTGTGAGGGGTGTAGTTTCCAATATGGGGTCACATGTGGGGGGTTTCTGTTGTTCTGGCATTATGGGAGGTTTGTAAATGTACATGGTTATTTTTATTTGCACGTTTTTTTTAATGGGAAAATAGGGTGATTCAAACTTTTATTAGGGAAGGAGTTAAATCACATTTATTAACTTATTCTTTTTTTTTTTTACACTTTTTTTCTTGCAATGTTATAGCCCCATAGGGCGCTATAACATGCAATACACTGATCACTTATACTGATCAGTGCTCTGCCATAGCATATCATTGATCAGTGTACTGCCGCTTGACTGCTCCTGCCTGGATCTCAGGCACAGAGCAGTCATTTGGCGATCGGACAGCGAGGAGGCAGGTAGCGATCCTCCTCATGTCCTGCAAGCTGTTCGGGATGACGCAATTTCACCGCTTCAGGTCCTGAACAGCACCACTGAGCTCACCGGCAATGTTTACTTTAATTTTAGACGCGGCGGGTTAATGCCAGACATCAGCCCGATCGGCGATGTCCGGCATTGGCCGTGGGTCCTGGTTGCTTATAGCAACCGGAACCCTTCGGGTATGATGCGCGCTCACCTGCTGAACACGCGTCATACCTCGGGAGCTGCAAATGGATGTGAATGTACGTCCGTTTGCAGTAAGGGGTTAATAGAGATCAATCATAAAAGAATAGTATCTTTAACCCCTACAGGACCCATGACGTAATGGTACGTCCCGACACCCTGGGGCTTAAGTACCAAGGACGTACATTTACGTCATGGGCAGTTCTGGTCCCCGCCGGGCGGGGATCGGAGCGGGATGCCTGCTGAAATCATCAGACCCCCCCATGTCGGCGATAGCAGCAAATCGCAAGTGAATTCACAATTTGTGCTATTCCGGGTCATTACGGGTCTATAGTGACCCGGTGACCCGGAATGTAAGGGGATCGCGGGTGTCTAAGACACCCAGGATACCCCTGAAGCAATAGGAGTGAGGTGGCATGGGTGCCACCCCTCCTATCCCTGCTATTGGTGGTCTAGACACGACCACCAATAGCAGATCGGGGGCGGGGGTTTACTTTCGTTTTCCCCGTCCTGCCCTCCCACAATAGGGGGGGCAGGACGGGGAAACGACGGGGACCGGCACCGAAGAGCCACTTACCGATCCGGGAGGGCGACGGAGGCTGCTGCCGACGGAGATTGTCGGGCGGCGATGACGTGCGGCTGGATCCAACGGAAGCCGGTGAGTTGCCTAGCAACATCTGGAGGGTACAGTTTGAGACCATTATACAGTGGTCTCTAACTGTAGCCCTCCAGATGTTGCAAAACTACAACTCCCCGCATGCCCAGACAGCTGTTTGGGCATGCTGGAATATGTAGTTTTGCAACAGCTGGAGGGCTACAGTTCGAGACCACTATATAGTGGTCCCTAAACTGTAGCCCTCCAGATCTTGCAAAACTACAACTCCTAGCATGCCCAAACAACTGTTTGCTGTCAGGGCATGCTGTGAATTGTAGTTTTGCAACAGCTGGAGGACCACAGTTGGGAGATCACTTTGCAGTGTTCTCTAAAACTGTAGCCCTCCAGATGTTGCAAAACTGCAAATCCCAGCATGTCCAAACAGCAATCAGCTGTCTCGGCATGCTGGGAGTTATAGTTGCGTACCTCCAGCTATTGCATAACTACATCTCCCAGCATGCCCTTCGGCGATCAGTACATGCTGGGAGTTGTAGTTTTGCAACAGCTGGAGGCACACTGGTTAGAAAATACTGAGTTAGGTAACAGAACCTAACTGAAGGTTTTCCAACCAGTGTGTCTCCAGCTGTTGCAAAAGTACAACTCCCAGCATGCACGGTCTGTCAGTACATGCTGGGAGTTGTAGTTTTGAAACAGCTGGAGGTTTGCCCCCCCCCCATGTGAACGTACAGAGTACATTCACACAAGCAGGTTTACAGTAAGTTTCCTGCTTCAAGTTTGGGTTGCGGCAAATTTTCCGCCACAGCTCAAACTCCTAGCGAGAAACTCATTGTAAACCCTGTGTGAATGTACCCTAAAAACACTACACTAACACATAATAAAGAGTAAAACACTACATATACACCCCTTAAACTGTCCCCCCCCCCCCCCCCAATAAAAATGAAAACCGTATTGTATGGCAGTGTTTCCAAAACGGAGCCTCCAGCTGTTGCAAAACAACAACTCCCAGCATTTCCGGACAGCCACTGACTGTCCAGGCATGCTGGGAACTTAGCAACAGCTGGAGGCACCCTGTTTGGGAATAACTGGCGTAGAATACCCCTATGTCCACCCCTATGCAATCCCTAATTTAGTCCTCAAATGCGCATGGAGCTCTCTCACTTCGGAGCCCTGTCGTATTTCAAGGAAACAGTTTAGGGCCACATATGGGGTATCTCCGTACTCGGGAGAAATTGCACTACAAATTTTGGGGGGCTTTTACCCCTTATGAAAAGGAAAAGTTGGGGGCTACACCAGCTTGTTAGTGTAAAAAAAAAAAAAAAATTACACTAACATGCTGGTGTTGCCCTTTACTTTTTATTTTCACAAGCAATAAAAGGAAAAAAAGACCACCAAAATTTGTAACGCAATTTCTCCTGAGTACAAAAATACCCCATATGTGGGTGTAAAATGCTCTGCGGGCACACAACAAGGCTCAGGAGTGAGAGCGCACTATGTACATTTGAGGCCTAAATTGGTGCTTTGCACAGGGGTGGCTGATTTTACAGCGGTTCTGACATAAACGCAAAAAAATAAATACGCACATGTCATCCCATTTTGGAAACTACACCTCTCATGTAATGTAATAAGGGGTATAGTGAGCATTTACGCCCCACAGGTGTCTGACAGATTTTTGGAACAGTGGTCCGTGAAAATGAAAAATTTTATTTTTCATTTGCACAGCCCACTGTTCCAAAGATCTGTCAAACACCAGTGGGGTGTAAATACTCAATGCACCCCTTGTTAAATTATGTGAGGGGTGTAGTTTCCAAAATAGTGTCAAATGTGGGGGGTCCACTGTTCTGGCACCACGGGAGGCTTTGTAAACGCACATGGCCCCTGACTTCCATTCCAAATTTTTTTTTCCCAAAAGCTCAATGGCGCTCCTTCTCTTCTGAGCATTGTAGTGCGCCAGCAGAGCACTTGACGTCCACACATGGGGTATTTCCATACTCAGAAGAGATGGGGTTACAAATTTTGGGGGGTCTTTTCTGCTATTAACCCTTGCAAAAATGTGAAATTTGGGGGGAAACACACATTTTAGTGAAAAAAGTTTTTTTTTTGTTTTTTTTTACATATAAAAGTCATGAAACACCTGTGGGGTATTAAGGCTCACTTAATTCCTTGTTACGTTCCTCAAGGGGTCTAGTTTTCAAAACGGTATGGCATGTGTTTTTTTTTTTTTTTTGCTGTTCTGGCACCGTAGGGGCTTCCTAAATGCAAATCCTGTCTTGGGAAACGTCCAGTTTAGAAGAGGTTTGCTATGGGGATTTGCTTCTAAACTGGGCGTTTCCTAAGACAGGTGTCATCAGAGAGGATTTAGACAGAAAAGAACAACCTTAACTTCAGAAGCTCATAAGTACTGAAAGGATTAAGATTTTTTAATAGAAGTAATGAACAAATCTGTTTAACTTTCTGGAGCCAGTTGATATATATATATATATATATATATATAAAAAAAAGTTTTTTCCTGGAATACCCCTAAGGATACGGTTGGGAAGAAGGGTGAATAGGAATGGTAAGATAGGCATCCTTGAGATCTATCTTCACCAACCAATCTCCCTGTTACAGAATATCCCTTAAATGGGCACTCTCATTAAAACTAATTTTTGCTATTGCCCTCCTTATGGTAAATAAGAAATCTTTCTAACAGTCATGGCCGTAAATGTTGGCACCCCTGAAATGTTTCTTGAAAATGAAGTATTTCTTACAGAAAAGGATTGCAATAACACACGTTTTGCTAGACACATGTTTATTCCCTTTTTGTGTATTGGAACTAAACCAAAAAAGGGAGGAAAAAAAGCAAATTGGACATAATGTCACACCAAACTCTAAAAATGGTCTGGACAAAATTATTAGCACCCTTAACTTAATATTTGGTTGCATACCCTTTGGAAAAAATAACTGAAGTCAGTCGCTTCCTACCGTATATACTCGAGTATTAGCCGCCCTGAATATAAGCCGAGGCCCCTAATTTCACCCCAAAAACCTAGAAAAAGTTATTGACTCGACTATAAGCCTTGGGTGGGAATACATCTCCCCCCCCCCCGTCATCATCCAGACCCCCGTCATTTACACCCCCGTCATCAACACCTTCATCATCATCACCCCGTCATTATCACCCCGTCATCATCCCCCTCGTCATCATCCCCCTCATCATCATCCAGATCCCCCCTTTTGTTTTCTACTCACCGGGGCCGTCAATCTTCGGCCACCTATGCTGCAGGGACCGTCCGGTGGGAGGGTTAGACGTTCGGGCTGTCCATCTTCACCGGGAGGCCCTCTTCTCCGCTCCGGGCTGGCCACGAACTAGGGACGTTGCGTTGACGATGACGCACAGGGACATACGTGCGCAGCAGACGTCTGTGAGGTGGCATCAATGCAGCGTCACTAGTTTGGGGCCGGCCCGGAGCGGAGAAGAGGGCCTCCCGGTGAAGATGGACAGCCCGGAACGACTAACCCTCCCCAACGGACTGTCCCTGCAGCATAGATGGCCGAAGATGGACGGCCCGGACCATCCACTCACAGCTAGGTTTTTGTTCACTCGAGTATAAGCCGAGGGGGGCGTTTTCAGCACGAAAAATCGTGCTGAAAATCTCTGCTTATACTCGAGTATATAAGGTATATCCATCAATAAACTTCTTACGCCTCTCAGCCAGAATGTTGGACCACTCTTCCTTTGCAAACTGCTCCAGGTCTCTCTTATTGGAAGGGCGCCTTTTCCCAAAAGCAATTTTAAGATCTCTCCACAGGTGTTCAATGTGGTTTAGATCTGGACTCATTGCTGGCCACTTAAAAACTCCAGCGCTTTGTTGACATCCATTTCTGGGTGCTTTTGGACGTATGTTTGGGGTCATTGTCATGCTGGAAGACCCAAGATCTTGGACTGAAACCCAGCTTTCTGACACTGGGCTGTATAGTGTGACCCAAAATCCATTGGGAATCCTCAGATTTCATGATGCATTGCAAAACACCCAGTGCCAGATGCAGCAAAACAGCCCCAAGACATCATTGAACCTCCACCATATTTCACTGTTGGTACTGTGGTCTTTTCTTTGTAGGCCTCATTCCGTTTTCAGGAAACAGTAGATCGATGTGCTTTACCAAAAAGCTCTATCTTGGTCTCATCTGTCCACAAGGCGTTTTCCCAGAAGGATTTTGGCTTACCTAAGTTCATTTTGGCAAAATGTAGTCTTGCTTTTTTATGTCTCTGTGTCAGCAGTGGGGTCCTCCTGGGTCTCGTGCTAGTGTTTCATTTCATTTAAATGTCGACAGATAGTTTGCGCTGACACTGATGCTCCCTGAGCCTGCAGGACAGCTTGAATGTCTTTGCAACATGTTTGGGGGCTGGTTATTCACCATCACTATCCTGCGTTGACACCTTTCATAAATTTTTCTCTTCCGTCCACGCCGAGGGAGATTAGCTACAGTGCCATGGGTTGCAAACCTCTTGATAATGTTGTGCACTGTGGACAAAGGCATATCTAGATCTCTGGAGATAGACTTGTAACCTTGAGATTGTTGGTATTTTTCCACAGTTTTGGTTCTCAAGCCCTCAGACAGTTCTCTTCTCTTTCTGTTGTCCATGCTTAGTGTGGCACACACAGACAAACAATGCAAAGACTAAGTGAACTTCCCTCCTTTTTATCTGCTTTCAGGTGTGATTTTTATATTGCCCACACCTGTTACTTGCCCCTGGTGAGTTTAAAGGAGCATCACATGCTTGAAACAATCTTATTTTGAAAGGGTGCCAATCATTTTGTCCAGACCATTTTTGGAGTTTGGTATGACATTATGTCCAATTTGCTTTTTTTCCTCCTTTTTTTGGTTTAGTTTCAATACACACAAAGGGAATAAATGTGTGTATAGCAAAACACATGTTACTGCAATCCTTTTTTGTAAGAAATACTTCATTTTCTAGAAAAATTTTAGGGGTGCCAACATTTACAGCCATGACTGTACTTTGTTTAAAAAAAATGTTTAAAAATGCTGCCACTAGGTGTCTCCCTACTTATCCAGAGCACATTTCCCCCTTCTCTTGCACAGACTTTGAACTCCTGCTGGCCTGGCAGAAGTCCAAACACAAATGCAGTCCAATCATAGCTCCTCTCATAATTAACTGCCTGTCATGATCACACCCTATCGGTCCAGCCAAGATGCTAGAGAGAGTGTGATGGTGCAAGGGTTAAAGCCACAAGACCTCTGGGTATCCACTACTAGTCCCAGCAAGTCACCAAATTAACCAGTTGATAAACGTGTTTCACCAGAGCTTCCTTCAGAAAGGTGAGCTCCTATATTTAGAGATCAAAGATCAGAGCTGATTAATTAAACATTTAATCTGATAAAAGGTATCACAATGCTGACTATATAAAAATATACAAATGAAATACAGTTACAAAAATATGGAAGAGTTTAGCAAGGTGAGTTTAGAAAACAAAAGAGGAAGTATCCTTACAGAATGATGGTATAGCAGTCCATGAGACTGAGTCTCCAGCTGTTCTTAGGATGGTCTTGTCAGCGTATGCCCCAAGCTTGAACCACTGGCTTGACCAGCATCCTAGTCTTATATTGGCATTTTAGGAGGGAAAAAGCTCCATTCCCCCCCTCCCCTCTGATCTCACCAGGTGGGCGCATCTCTCTTCTGGGTCCCTTACCTGATTTAGATTTTTACGATGGGACCACAGACATCTCATCCTGGTGCTATAAAGGCTTTGACTTCAAAAGAGATATACACAAACAGACCCTCACCAATAATGCTGGAATACACAAAACAAAGACACAGTCTGAATGAACTCTCACCCATGCCTCTAGATTATACAAATACAATATATATATTTTTTTTTATAAACAACACATCTTACAAAGAAATCCACCCTTTGACTCCGCCTTATTTCACATTTACAAAAATAGGAGAAGAAAACATACAAATTACAATGAAATCAACCCATAGGGTTCACCTATTTCCGCTATAGCTATATTCCCCCCTACCTGTATTTCCCATCTCAAAACTAATATCCTGTACCTACGTAAGATAGCTATAGGCAGACAAGAAAGGGTGAGAATAATCAAATGGGATCATATAAGAGAGAGAGAATAGAACAAGATGCAGAAAAAAGAGAGAGAAAGAGATTGAGTGTATGACGTCAGCCTGTTCCTTTATTTTTGTATTCCCGAGCCTGTCTCTGCTTCCTCCCTTAAATCCCTTAAGTCAAACCTTCGTATGTCGTCAGTCTATCCATAAATTGGTCCCATTTCACCCATAAGTTAAAAAATTCCGGGAGTTGGAGTTGGTCTGCTGCTATAGACTGTTCCATGAGATTATGTAGTGTATGTTCGGAACTTCTACCTTTTTCCACATTTTGGCAATCTTTATTTTAACTACTGTCAACATATGTACCATTATATCTGCTAGATGTCTATCTTCTAAACCTAGATGCAATAATGCGACCTCAGGTCCCCATGGGAGTGTGTTCCCCAATATGTTCTGCAGGGTTATAAAAACCTGTTCCCATAGGGGTGTTTAATATCCTTGCAACTCCACCATATATGATACAATGTGCCAACTTCTGTTTTGCATCTCCAGCATATGTCTGATACCTTCGGATGCATTTTAGCTAGTATATATGGTGTCTGGTACCATCTGAATAATAGCTTCCTTGCCATTTCCAAGTGGGAGACACATTTAGAGACTTTTATGGGCCAGCTATAGGAAGTTTCCCATTGTTCAAGGGTAAAATTGATTCCCATATCTCTTTCCCATTTTTTACAAGGGGGTAAGATAGTCACCTCAGGTGCTAGGGCTTCATAGATTTGTGAGATCCCTTTTTGCAGTGTATTATCCAAGAAAAACTTTGCCCTAAGTGAAGTCTTTTTTAATATTTGCGCAGAGTTTATTGACCCAACAAAATGTCGTAGATATTTATTAAATTCCGCTTGTGGGATATTACATTTTTCAATTATACTGGAAAATGGGAGTAAGCCAGACTGATCCGCAATGTCAGCGTATTTATGAATTCCATTATTTTCACACAGCTTAAAATTTATATTGGGGATTTGATATTGGATTGCCTCCATAGACAGATCGTATAATGACATTGGTAGAATTTCCTCCCTAATTTGGGGCACTAGCCACACTTGTTTTGTAGCTGTTATTGTGGGTAGGTACTGCCTAATTTATCCTGTGGAACTACGCGCTGTCCACAAAAATGCATCCAGGGGGCCATTGTTAGCAATTATTCTTTCAATTTCCACCCATTGCTTTGTTTGGTCCTTCCTCCACCATGCCTGGGCCTGTTCTAGCAGGATGGCATAATAATAATGCTGTAGGTTGGGGGCTCCTGCTCCCCCTCTATTAATTGGTGTTACGCCGAGCGCTCCGGGTCCCTGCTCCTCCCCGGAGCGCTCGCGGCGTTCTCCTCTCTGCAGCGCCCCGGTCAGACCCGCTGACCGGGAGCACTGCACTGACATTCGCGATGGGGATGCGATTCGCATAGCGGGACGTGCCCGCTCGCGAATCGCATCCCAAGCCACTTACCCGTCCCGGTCCCCGGCTGTCATGTTCTGGCGCGCGCGGCTCCGCTCTCTAGGGCGCGCGCGCGCGCCAGCTCTCTAAGATTTAAAGGGCCAGTGCACCAGTGATTGGTGCCTGGCCCAATCAGTCTAATTAGCTTCCACCTGCTCCCTGTGTATATTACCTCACTTCCCCTGCACTTCCTTGCCGGATCTTGTTGCCTTGTGCCAGAGAAAGCGTTTAGTGTTGTCCAAAGCCTGTGTTCCAGATCTCCTGCTATCCTCATTGACTATGAACCTTGCCGCCTGCCCCGACCTTCTGCTACGTCTGACCTTGCCTCTGCCTAGTCCTTCTGTCCCACGCCTTCTCAGCAGTCAGCGAGGTTGAGCCGTTGCCGGTGGATACGACCTGGTTGCTACCGCCGCAGCAAGACCATCCCGCTTTGCGGCGGGCTCTGGTGAAAACCAGTAGCAACCCTAGAACCGGTCCACCGACACGGTCCACGCCAATCCCTCGCTGACACAGAGGATCCACATCCAGCTAGCCGAATCCTAACAATTGGAAGGGATATAAATTTAGCAGCTATTCTTGGCTTTTTACCTTTCCAGATAAAATATGATATCAGCCTTTGTACTTTAGCTATTGTTATTTTGGGGATGTTTACTGGCATGTTACGGAGTAAGTATAGTATCTTTGGTAGGAGGGTCATTTTAACTACTGCTATACGGCCCATTAAGCGTCTCCACTTCTTCTTTTAAATCCTTCAAACTGCTCTGTATTGTATATTGAGTTCTTATTACATTATCTAGGTTTTGTTCAACCTGAGCTGTACGCTCACCTAATTGGTGTATTTCTGAGTGTATACTAGAGACAACATTGTTGAGGAGGCCTGCAAAGGATTGTTGGAGCTCCTGCAGCATTATGCACATAGCTTGTTCTGTGACAGGGGTACTGGGGGCATTGTGTCTTTGTGTTTGCAGTTCAGTGTCACTTTGTTCCCTAGGGGATATAAATTGTGGTTGCAGGTCAGGTTGTTTTGGGGGGGAGGTCGGTGATGTTAATATCACTTTTGATGTTGTTTTTGTCACAGGGCTGAATGCTATAGGAGCTGATAGCCTCGCTAGGGTTGGAACCCTCTCTCCCCGGCTAAATACCGGGCTATCCCCTGTCAGGGGCCTTGCATTAGTAGAGTCCTCTATCTGCACGGTGAGCGCAAGTTCTTTAATAGTGGAATCCTGCCCCTGACATCAGATCTCTGATATCGTCAGACTGCTTTAAGACTCTACAACATTCATTCCTGCTTTCATTCCCCTGTAATGGGGGGTCATTCTCTATATCTTGTCCTCCTCCATATTTAGCACCTCCTCCCCCTCCCCCACCGTTGCATCACCAACCTGCTGTCGTGGAACAAGCTGCCTTCTCCCTGTTATTATTATGTTCGTCCCCAACCTGGGGTTCCTTGCCCCAATTCTGCTCACTGCAGCTTAGTCGGTATCTCACCTCCTGACTTCCGTCCTCTTCATCTTCCTTGTGTTGTGTCTTCTTTGCTCCCGTGGTAGTCCTCGTTGTCTCTGCTGTTTTCCCCTGGGCTGCAGCTCCTCCGGACCTCTGCCACATTGGCAGCGTCGATCCCCGTCTTCCGGCTGGGCTTACGCTGGCGTCCATAGGTTGCGTCATTACGCCGCGTCCAGGTCCTACGGCGGCAGGGGAGTCTCTACCAATGCCTGCCGCTCTGCCGCGTCACGAGTCCGCTCCTCTTCCCTGCTCCACCGGTGAGTAATACATTGTAAGTTTAGTGGGGGTAACTTTCTTAGCCCTGCTGCGGGTCATAACTCTGGCTTTAGGACCGCTTTCAATCTTGATTGATTTACTCCTCTTCGATTCACTCCTCCTGCTGTGTTAATCGTAAGTATCCCATCTATTCGTGCCGCTCTGCTAGCCGGTGATTTTGCGGTACAGTTCACATCTCTGAGCTTACTGCTCCCAGACTGAAACTCCCGCCATGCTCAGTCAGCCCCTCCTCCTCATACAAATACAATTATAACACATGTATGATTCCATAATCAGGCCTTGGGCCTGACACCTTCCCCTTAAGATGGAGACAGAGAGATCTTGCCTCTCCAGGCTGATAGATCTGTCTCCATTAACCTTCTATTTCTTTTCATGATATCACAGGCCCTGCATTCCCAGGCAAAGATGGCACTCAAGGGGCCTATTTCCTCATTTAGCTGCCTTTTCTTTGCAGCTGAGAGCTGTGAGTTGATCTCCACATCCTGAAGGGATCCCTGACTCTTAGCTTCTTCCACTAGCTCCAGTAAGGCATCACTACCCCGCCCTTCCTCTGCTACACTGCATGCACTGAGTACCACCTCCTCAGGGTCATAGTATGCCTTTAGCATATTAATGTGGTAGAGTCTCTGCCTTTGACCTTTCACATCAAGAGCAACTACATATGTGGTGGGTTCTAGGCTCTTCAGAATGGGGAAAGGACCCTCCCAGGCAGCCTGCAACTTATTCTGCCTGATGGGGTTCAGAACCATTACCTTCTGCCCCACTTCATAGACCCAGTCCCTTGCATTGTGATCCTACCAGTACTTCTGCCTGGACTGTGCTGCTATGAGGTTGTCATGTATCAGCCCAGTCAGTGCCCGCATCCTGTCCCTGAATCTCAAAACATGCTCCACCACAGAAGTCTCAGGGGCATGTAGCCCCCCCTTCCCATTCCCCCTAACTAAATCTAGGGGTCCCCACACTTTGCGACCATACAATAATTCAAAGGACGAGAAACCTGTAGACTCTTGGGGTACCTCCCTGTAAGCGAATAACAGATGGGGTATATACTTTTCCCAGTCTCTGCCCTCTGATTCTACAAAGGTTTTCAGGATTTGTTTAAAGGTCCCATTGAACCTCTCACAAAGACCATTTGTTTGGGAGTGGTATGGGCTTGCTACCAAGTGCTGTACATTCACCTTCTTACAGAGACTTTGCATTAGATTGGACATGAACTGTGTGCCCTGATCAGTGAGCATTTCTTTGGGGAACCCCACCCTGCAGAATATACTGATCAGAGCATCTGCCAACTTATCTGCTTGGACGGAGGATAAGGCAACAGCCTCAGGGTACCTGGTTGCATAATCTACAACAGTAAGAATACATTTTTTCCCTGTGCTGCTGGGTATAGATAGAGGCCCCACAATATCCACTGCCACTCGTTCAAAAGGTACAGATATGACTGGTAGGGGCACTTGGGGAACACGAGTAACATCCCCAGACTTACCCACCCTTTGGCACACATGACAGGATCTACAGTAACAGCAGTACCCATATCTGGCCAGTAGAAATTGTGTGCCAACCTGGACTTTGTCTTGGCCACTCCCAAATGTCCTGCCAGGGGGGTCTCATGGGCTAACCTCAGCAGCTCTTTCCTGTACTGCCTAGGAACCACTAGCTGTCTATCTCTCTCCTGGGGCCCTAGCATGCCTTTGGAAAGGAACTCCCAGTACAAGATATTGTTTTCCCAATATACCTGATGCCCATCACCTGGCTGTTCAGCATGTTGTCTCCGTCCTTCAAGGGAAGGTTCACTGCGCAGAGCTTCCCAGAAATGCTCATTGCCCTCCCCCTATCTCATGGCATCAGGGAGCACATTTCCCTCAGGTGAACTAGCATCTCCACCTTCCTCTGCTTTGGCTGGCAAGTCACACAGCTTGTTCCTTTGATCACCATCCTCCCTTCTTTTTACAGCAACATCCCTGGCACTCTGCTGACGTGTTACCACTGCCACCATTGGCATGCCTCCCTAGGGTTTACCTTCCTCCCCCTCAGTCCCAGACATAACAATGTTACAGGCATCATACACCAGGCCCATTACTCCTTCCCTCCTCCTCACACATTACAGTCTTATAGGAGTCATACACAGGCCCATCACTCCATCCTTCCTCCTCACAGGATTGGGACATATCACTCACTGCTGTTCCCTCATCCTTACATGTCACCAGCGGCACACCAAACCCTCCCCCTAGCCCATCTCCACTAGGTTTTGGCATTGGTAATTCATTGTCATCACATTTTACAATACACCCCATTTGACTTTTGGAAAACCTCACTGGTTCAGTCACAGGTAAACATTTATCAATCCCCTGCACTCCCTCCCAGTTATCACATTTCACAGTGTCTCCCAAAGTCTAGCACAGTACCTCAGAATGAACCGGGCTCTCTCCTAGCCCATCTGGTGTGCAGGTAGTGACAGAGCATTCGACCCAAATCATTCCCCAGCAGAATATTTACAGGGATGTCCTCAGAGACCCCCACATCCCGCAAACCTTTGCCAGTACCCCAATCCAGGTACACACAGGCCATGGGCACAACAGGCCGCACACCTCCAATTCCTTTTAAGGCCATGGTTCTTCCAGGGATGATGTCCTCTGTATCCACCACTTCAGGCCGCACCAAGGTAAATGAGGCTCCAGAATCTCGTAAGCCCACTGTCATCCGGTCACCCACAGTTACACTATGTAGGTTATCCCCTATTTTCTCCACTACTCCGGACACCAGAAGAACGGCTGTGTGACCTCCAGCTGCCGGTGGAGAATTCTTCTTGTTATGGAGGACTCAATTATTAGGGGGACAGACAGGGTGATCTGTCACAAAGAATGGGATCGCCGAACAGTGTGTTGTCTTCCTGCTGCTCAAGTTCGGCACATCGCGGATCGGGTTGACAGGTTGCTGGGTGGGGCTGGAGAGGACCCCACAGACATGGTACATATTGGCAACAATGACAAAGTAAGAGGTTGATGGAGTGTCCTTAAAAAATTTTCAGGGACTTAGGCCGCAAGCTTAAGGCAAGGACCTCCAAGGTAATATTCTTTGAAATATTACCTATAGAATGAGCCACACCAAATAGGCAGGGGGAGATTAGGGAGGTAAACAAGTGGCTCAGAAGCTGATGTAGGAAGGAGGGGTTTGGGTTCATGGAGAACTGGGCTGACTTTGCTGTCGGATACCGGCTCTACCGTAGGGACGGGCTGTATCTCAATGGGGAGGGTGCAGCTGTGCTTGGGGAGAAGATGGCTAGAAGGGTGGAGGAGTGTTTAAACTAGGGACTGGGGGGGGGAGGGAACCTATAACATAGAGGGGGAAGATAGTGTAGGTGGAGAGGGGGGACTTATTAATATACCTGGAGGGAGTGGAGGGAGGGCTTAGAATAGTTAATAGGGATAGGCTTCATAGGAAGAAAAAACATACACCTTTGAATTGTATGTTGACTAGTGCCAGAAGTCTGTCCTATAAAACAGAGGAACTAGAGTGAGTGGTTGATGCCTGAGGAGGATTATGACATAGTGGGTATAACAGAGACTTGGTTGGACGATAGCTGTGACTGGGTGGTCAACATACAGGGTTATAGTCAATTCAGGAAGGATTGGACAAAAATGGAAAGGGGGAGGAGTTTGTCTATATGTGAAATCGAGTCTGAAGGCCGCACTGCGGGAGGATATATGGGAGAGAAACAATAATGTGGATTCATTATAGGTAGAAATATATCGAGATGAAAATAAAAATAATTCTGATAGGGGTTTGCTATAAGCCACCAAACATAATGGAAGAGCCAGCAGATCAATTACTGAGGAAAATAAACAAGGCAGAAAATCAATAATAATGGGGGACTTTAAATATCCTGATATAAACTATGAGACTGATACTTGTGAATCTCGTAAAAGAAAGACAATTATCTGTCCCAAAATGGTGCAGGGCCTGACCAGAGGGGGGCCCTACTGGACATAATATTAACCAACAGACCTAACAGAGTAACTAATGTGCAAGTAGTAGGATACCTAGGAAATAGTGATCATAATATAATACGTTATAACTTGTCCTTCAATAAGGGATTCTCGCGAGGGGCCACAAAAACAATGAACTTTAGGAAGGCAAAGTTTGATCAATTCAGAGAAGCCCTTAACAATATAAAATGGGATAATATCCTCAAAATCAAGAATACTGACACTAAATGGGAGACTCATGGGAATGAAAGGGTTATGAAAAATAGAAAACCAATATGGATGAATAAAAATGTTAAGGGGGCAATAAATGACAAAAATAAAACATTTAAACTACTAAAACAGGATGGCAGTGAAGAAGCATTAAAAAGCTGAGAAAAATGTAAAATATGTAAAAAAAAATAAAAATAAAAAAAAAGATAAAAGCCGCAAAAATAGAGATAGAAAGACTCATTGCCAAAGAGAGTAAAACTAACCCTAAAATGTTTGTTAACTATATAAATAGCAGAAAGGTCAAAAATGAAAGTGTAGGCCTTTTAAGAAATGATGAGGAAGAAATTATAGACAGGGATCAGGAAAAAGCAAACATATTAAACAAATTCTTCTCCACTGTATTCACAGAGGAAAAGATAATGCCAGGTTAATACAGCGAGATAAGTTAAACTCCCCAGTACAGACCCCCTGTCTAACCCAGGAAGAAGTACAGTGCCACCTACAAAAAATCAAAAAGGACAAATCACCAGGTCCAGATGGCATTTACCCCCATGTTCTAAAGAAATTAAGTAATGTAATAGACAGACCCCTATTTTTAATATTCAGGAACTCTATAGTAACAGGGACTGTTCCCCAGGACTGGCGCGTGGCAAATGTGGTGCCAATTTTTTTTAAAGGGTCAAAAGGTGACCCCAGGAATTATAGACTTGTTAGTTTAACCTCTGTTGTATGTAAATTGTTTGAGAGTTTTCTAAGAGATGCTATTTTGGAGTATCTTGATAAAAATAAAAGTATGACTCCATATCAGCATGGCTTTATGAAGGATCGGTCCTGTCAAAGTAACCTGATCAGCTTTTATCAGGAGGTGAGCTCCAGACTGGACCAGGGGGAATCGCTGGATGTCGTATATCTGGATTTTTCCAAAGCATTTGATGCAGTGCCACATAAAAGATAGGTGCATAAAATGAGAAGGATTGGGCTTGGGGAGAATGTGTGCAAGTGGGTAAATAACTGGCTCAGTGATAGGAAACAGAGGGTGGTTATTAATGGTACTTATTCTGATTGGGTGACTGTTACTAGTGGGGTACCACAAGGGACAGTCTTGGGTCCTATTCTGTTTAATAGATTCATTAATGACCATGTAGAGGGGTTGAATAGTAAAGTAGCAATCTTTGCAGATGATACTAAACTATGTAAAGTGGTAAAAACTATAGAGGACAGTGAACTGTTACAAATGGATCTGGATAGGTTGGAGATTTGGGCTGGGAAGTGGCAGATGAGGTTCAACACTGATAAATGTAAGGTAATGCACATGGGGAGGAAAAATCCGGGCTGGGAAAATGTATTAAATGGGAGCACACTTGGGATGACAGACATGGAAAAGGACTTAGGAGTCTTAGTTAACAGTAAATTTAGCTGTAGTGAGCAGTGTCAGGCAGCTGCTGCCAAGGCCAATAAAATCATGGGGTGCATCAATAGGGGCATAGATGCACATAACAAGGAAATCATTCTACCACTGTACAAATCATTAGTCAGACCACATATAGAATACTGTGTACAGTACTCGGTACCAGTGTACAAGAAAGATATAGTGGAGCTGGAGAGGGTTCAAAGACTGGCAACCAGGGTAATACCGGGAATGGGAGGACTACAGTACCCAAAAAGTTTATCAGAAGTAGGGTTATTTAGTTTAGAAAAAAGAAGGCTTAGGGGAGACCTAATAACTAAGTATAAATATATCAGGGGACCGTACCGAGATCTCTCCCATGATCTATTTATACCCAGGACTGTATCTATATCAAGGGGGCATCCTCTACGTCTAGAGGAAAGAAGGTTCATACACCAACACAGACAGGGGTTCTTTACTGTAAGAGCAGTGAGACTGTGGAATTCTCTCCCAGGGGAGGTGGTCATGGTGAACTCTGTAAAATAGTTCAAAATGGGTCTGGGTGCATTTTTGGAGAATAATATAATCTCTGGTTATGTATGCTAGATTTATAGGGACAAAACTTTGATCCAGGGATTTATTCTGACTGCCATATTTGGAGTCGGGAAGGAATTGTTACCTCTAGTATGAGGGTTTTTTCCTTCCTCTGGACTCAGTAGGGACTCATTAGGGTTATAGGTTGAAACTCATGGACTCTGGTCTTTTTTCAACCTTATGAACTATGTAACTATATCTATAAACAGGCAGAAATATCAAGCGATGTTGTATAGGATCGATACATGGATATGCCCAGAAAAGTATGATAAATAAGATGCGCTCTAGCTGATACTTATGTTTCAGATGACTTAGATGTCTGTTCGTAATGTAGCGGCCCGCTACGGACTTCCTGTTCTCAACTTAGTGGCCTGCTTTGGACTTCCTGTATTTATCTGTGACAGCATTGATCCATTTTGGTGTGCTCATCATCATCTTACCTAACTGCTGTCCTGACGAAATGGAGTAGTGAAAACGTGTTGAGAACAGACATGTGTGATTTGTCCAGTTTTGTGAGGGCAATTTTAAGTGTACTTGATTAAAGGTTAAGTTTTAGTCTACATACTCTGTTCCTATAATTGTTGGTAGACTGTGTCATATCTAATTTTGTAGACTATAGAGAAGAATTGCCAAAGAAAGTAAAAAGAACCCCAAAATATTCTTCACCTAAATAAATAATAAGAAATTTAAAACTGAAAATGTTGGCCCCTTAAGAAATAATATGGGGGTAATGGTGAAAAAGCATGAGGAAAAGGCCAATCTACTAAATAACTTCTTCTTTACTATATTTTTCACCACAGTGGTCCCGATCAGCCTGACTGAGCTGCCGGGAAGGGTTTACTTTCACTTTAAACAGTAATGTCAGGTATTAGCCACGGGTCCCGGCCTCTCGTTAGCCTCCAAGACCGACCTGATATGACGCGGGATCAAAGCGTGACCTCGCATTATATCACAGGAGCCGGCACAGGACGTAATTATACGTTGTGCATTGTTAAGGGGTTAAAAAAAGGGTAAAAAATTGATCCAGGGAACTATAGGCCTGTAAGTTTTACATCTGTTGTAGGTAAGATTTTTGAGGGTTATTCATAGAGATGCTATTCTGGAATATCTTGATGAAAACAATCTTCTGAGACAGCAACAACATGGGTTTATGCGGGATCGGTCCTGTCAGACTAATCTGATTAGCTTCTATGAGGAGGCAGGGATGTGGAATTCCTATCGCCTGACGCCTGGGACAAGCAGTTCCGGATGCCGGGCAGGTGATTTCTTCAGGCATTTAGCCCTGCATTAGGCAAGCAGCGTTAAATGCCGGAAGAATTCACACAGGTCCGCTCACACTGTTACTGTACTTACATCTCCCTGCAGCAGTCTATAACGAGGCTTCCTTGTGGGGATGCGCACGTCATCACATACGGAGCTCAGGACGTCGGGACGCTGACGTCCCGTGCGGCGCCTGAGATGACGTCACCTATCGCGCGCATCATCGCAAGGAAGTCTCGTTATAGACTGCTGCAGGGAGATGTAAGTACAGTAACAGTGTGAGCGGACCTGTGTGAATTCCTAATATGAGGGCCTGCCTGACCAGGGGCAAAACTATATTCTTAACAGTCCTGTAACTAAAGTGATCGTCGAGCCCCTGAGCCTGCAGGAGCACACATGGGGCCGGAGTACAGGTAGCAGGGGATCAGAGAGGAGGGGAGTTTTGGTAAATAATGTGGGAGAGGAGAAGGGGGTTGGGCTGAAATATAATGACACAAGGGGCATCAGAAGGGAGGGGGTATAATGACACAGGGGGCATCAGAAGGGAGGGGAATATAATGAGACAGGGGGCATCAGAAGGGAGGGGAATATAATCACACAGGGGGCATCAGAGGGGGGGGATATAATGACCCTTGGGCATCAGAGGGGGGGGGAATATAATGACACAGGGGGCATCAGAGGGGGGAATATAATGACACAGGGGGCATCAAAGGGGGGATATAATGACACAGGGGGCATCAGGGGGGGGGATATAATGACCCTGGGGGCATCAGAGGGGGGGGGGAATATAATGACCCTGGGGGCATCAGAGGGGGGGGGGAATATAATGACCCAGGGGGCATCAGAGGGGGGAATATAATGACCCAGGGGGCATCAGAGGGGGGATATAATGACACAGGGGGCATCAGAGAGGGTAAATGGCGCAGGGGGCATCAGAGGGGGGTAACATAATGGCGCAGGGGGCCCTACTTGATTCCTACCTGATAAAAGGACATACCTACCTGAAGGGGTACTACCTACTTAAAGAAATACTGTAGTGCAAAATAACTTATCCCCATAAGTGATAGATCCCGGGGGTCTGACCGCTGGGACAACCCCCCATCTCTTGTATGAGGCCCCAGCAGACGGCATGAAGGGAATGTTCCATCCCTGCATGACACGGCTGCTGAAATGCCCCCTCCATGTATCTATGGGATACCTGGGGGATATATGCTCCATTTTAGTCCCTTGGACAAGTAGTTTTTAAAAAAAATGTCCACACCCCTGAGGAGGTCAGTTATAGATTGGATCGGGGTTAGGCTGTGGATGTTATATATCTAGACTTTTCTAAGGTGTTTCATACTGTGCCACACAGAATGTTAGTACATAACATGAGGCGTAAAATGCTCTGCGGGCGAACTTCAATGCTCAGAAGAGAAGGAGTCACATTTGGCTTTAGGAAAGCAAATTTTGCTGAAATGGTTTTTGGGGGGCATGTCGCATTTAGGAAGCCCCTATGGTGCCAGAACAGCACAAAATACCCACATGCCATACTATTTTGGACACTACACCCCTCAAGGCACTTAACAAGCTGTACAGTGAGCCTTAACACCCCACAGGTGATTGACAAACTTTCGTTAAAGTGGGACGTGAAAATGAAAAATTTGATTTTTAACACTGAAATGCTGGTGTTAACCAAAACTTTTCATTTTCACAAGGACTAATAGGAGAAAATGCCCCATAAAATTTGTAACCCCATTTCTCTCGAGTAAGGAAATACCTCATATGTGTATGTAAAGTGCTCTGTGGGTGCACTAGAGGGCTCAGAAGGGAAGGAGCAACATTGGGCTTTTGGAGAGCGAATCTTGCTGAAATGGTTTTTGGGGGCATGTCGCATTTAGGAAGCCCCATAATGCCAGAACAGTAAAAAAAAAACACATGGCATACTATTTTGGAAACTACACCCCTCACAGAACTTAATAAGGGGTGCAGTGAGCATTTATACCCCACTGGAATTTGACAGATCTTTGGAACAGTGGGCGGTTCAAATGTTCAAAAGACGACTGTTCAAAAAATCTGTCAGACACCTGTGGGGCGTAAACGCTCACTGTACCCCTTGTTACATTCCGTGAGGGGTGTAGTTTCCAAAATGGGGTCACATGTGGAGCGGGTCCACTGTTTTGGCACCATGGGGGCTTTGTAAAAACACACAGCCTTAAATTCCAGCCTAATTCGCTCTCAAAAAGCCCAATGGCGCTTCTTCTCTTCTGAGCATTGCAGTTCGCCCGCAGAGCACTTTACTTCCACATATGGGGTATTTATATACTCAGAAGAAATGGGGTTACAAATTTTGGGGGTCATTTTCTCCTTTTACCTCTTGTGAAAATGAAAAGTATGGGGCAACAGCAGCATGTTAGTGTAAATTTTTTTTATTTTTTTTACACTAACATAGTTACATAGTAAGTACGGTCGAAAAAAGACATACGTCCATCAAGTTCAACCAGGGAATTGAAGGGTAGGGGTGTGGTGGGATATTGGGGGAAGGGATGGGATTTTATATTTCTGCATAAGCATTAATGTTATTTTGTTCCAGGAATGTATCTAACCCTGTTTTAAATTTATTAATCATTCCTGCTGTGACTAGTTCCTGAGGTAGACTGTTCCATAAATTTGCAGTTCTTAAGGTAAAGAAGGCGTGTCGCCCCTTGAGACTAAACCTTTTCTTCTCCAGACGGAGGGAGTGCCCCCTCGTCCTTTGGGGGGGGTTTAACCTTGAACAATTTTCCTCCATATTTTTTGTATGGGCCATTTATATACTTATATACGTTTATCATATCCCCCCTTAAACGTCTCTTCTCAAGACTAAAGAATTGTAACTCCTTTAATCGCTCCTCATAACTAAGATGTTCCATGCCCCATATTAGAATAGTCGCACGTCTCTGCACCCTTTCCAGCTCCACAGTGTCCCTTTTATGGACTGGTACCCAAAACTGAACAGTATATTCCAGGTGAGGCAGTACCAATGCTTTATAAAGGGGGAGTATTATGTCCCTGTCCCTCGAGTCCATGCCTCTTTTGATACATGACAATATACTGCTGGCCTTGGAAGCAGCAGCCTGACATTGCATGCTATTCTGTAGTCTGTGATCTACAAGTACACCCAGATCCTTCTCTACCAGTGACTCTGCCAGTTTAATCCCCCCCTAAGACATACGATGCATGCATGTTATTAGTACCCAGATGCATAACTTTACATTTATGCACATTGAACCTCATTTGCCAAGTGGATGCCCAGACACTTAGTCTATCCAAGTCATCTTGTACTTATGCATATCCTCTATAGACTGTACCGTGCTGCAAAGCTTAGTGTCATCTGCAAAGATAGGAACAGAGCTGTTAATGCCATCCTCTATATCATTGATAAATAAATTAAACAACAGCGGTCCCAGTACTGAACCTTGGGGTACACCACTAATAACCGGGGACCAAACAGAGTACGAATTATTGACCAGCACTCTCTGGGTACGATCCATGAGCCAGTGTTCAATCCAGTTACAAACTAAAGTTTCCAAACCCAAAGACCTTAACTTACCTGTCAGACTTCTATGAGGGACAGTATCAAACGCTTTAGCAAAATCCAGAAACACTATATCCACAGCCATTCCTCTGTCAAGGCTTCTACTCACATCTTCATAAAAGCAAATTAGATTGGTTTGACAACTTCTATCCTTAGTAAACCCATGCTGGCTATCACTTATAATACAATTATCCCCTATGTATTCCTGTATGTAATCCCTTATAAGTCCTTCAAACAATTTACCCACAATGCACGTTAAACTTACCGGTCTATAATTTCCTGGGGAAGACCTAGAGCCCTTCTTGAAGATTGGTACCACATTCGCCTTGTGCAAGTCCCTTGGCACAATACCAGACACCAGAGAATCTCTAAATATCGTGAAAAAGGGTACAGATATTACTGAACTTACCTCTCTAAGAACTCTTGGGTGTAATCCATTTGGTCCTGGAGATTTGCTTACATTTACTTTACTTAACTTACCTTGTACCATCTCTACATTAAGCCAGTTCAGTACATTACATGATGTGTTACCAGCATTGACCTGTCCAATGTCAGCTCCTCCTTCTTCCCTAGTATATACAGAACTAAAGAACCCATTTAGTAGCTCCGCCTTCTCTTGATCGCCCGTGACAACCTCCCCATTATTATTATTATTATTATTATTAAGGGGTCCTACATGCTCTGTCCTTGGTTTTTTTTGCATTTATATGTCTAAAAAATATTTAGGATTTGTTTTGCTTTCTTTGGCCACCTGTCTCTCATTTTGAATTGTTGCAGTTTTTATTACATTTTTACAGATTTTATTAAGCTCTTTGTACTGTTTAAATGTTATAGCTGACCCCTCATATTTGTATTTTTTGAAGGCTATTTTTTTGTTGTTTATTGCTCTTTTAACATCATTTGTCAGCCATGTAAGATTTAGTTTTAATCGTTTATATTTGTTCCCCTTTGGTATATATTTAGCTGTATAGTTATTTAGAGTTGATTTAAAAATTTCCCATTTACCTTCTGTATCAGTATTTGAGAACACCTCCCCCCAGTCTATGTCCTGTAGTGCAGCTCTCAGCCCAGGGAAATTTGCCTTTTTAAAGTTATATGTTTTTGCCTTCCCCGTCTGTCTTTGTTTTCTACATTTTAAATCAAAAGTAACTATATTGTGGTCGCTATTACCAAGGTTCTCCCGCACAGTTACATTACCAACCAGCACTGCGTTGTTGGAAATGATCAGATCCAACAAGGCATCACTTCTTGTTGGGTCCTCCACAAACTGGCCCATAAAATTATCCTGCAATAAATTTAGGAATTGTCGCTCCTTTGAAGTTTTAGCCAACCCCCGACCCCAATCTATGTCTGGATAGTTAAAATCTCCCATTTTTACCACTGTACCTGCCCGGGCGGCCCTCTCTATTCGTTTATACAGCCGACCTTCAGTGATGTTAGGGGGGTCTATAAATTACACCAAATATTATTTTTTCAGTATTTCCCTCCTTTTGTAATTCTACCCACAGTGATTCCACATCCTCAGAATCATCACACACTATGGCATCGTTCACACTGACTTTCATACTACTTGTTACATACAGACAGACTCCACCACCTTTCCTTTTCATTCTATCCTTGCGAAACAATGTAAAACCCTGCAGATTGACAGCCCAGCCATGTCTCAGTGACCCTAACTATATCAATATGTTCCTCCAGTATCAAGGCCTCCAGCTCCCCCTTTTTATTTGCTAGGCTTCTGGCATTTGTGAACATACACTTTACATTTCCATCCTTTATGTTATTGGGGTTAATGGGATTCAAGGGTATGTGTTTTATTTTCCTATGAAGCCTATTCCTATTAATTATTCTAACCCCTCCCTCCGCTCCACCCCCAGGTACATTAATAATTCCCACCTCTTTATCTATGCTATCTTCCCCCTCTTTGCTGTAGGTTCCCTCCGAAAAGTCCCTAGTTTAAACACTCCTCCACCCTTCTATCCATCTTCTCCCCAAGCACAGCTGCACCCTCCCCATTGAGGTGCAGCCCGTCCCTGCTGTAGAGCCGGTAACCAACTGCGAAGTCGTCCCAGTTCTCCATGAACCCAAACCCCTCCTTCCTACACCAGCTTCTGAGCCACTTGTTTACCTCCCTAATCTTCTGCTGCCTCTCTGGTGTGGCTCGTGGTACTGGTAGTATATCAGAAAATACTACCTTGGTGGTCCTTGCCTTAAGCTTGCGGCCTAAGTCCCTGAAATCATTTTTAAGGACACTACACCTACCTCTTACTTTGTCATTGGTGCCAATATGTACCATGACTGCTGGGTCCTCTCCAGCCCCACCCAGCAACCTGTCAACCCGATCCGCGATGTGCCGAACTCGATCGCCAGGTAGACAACACACTGTTTGGCGATCCCAGTCTTTGTGACAGATCGCCCTGTCTGTCCCCCTAATAATTGAGTCCCCCACCACTAGTACCTGTCTGGCCTGCCCTGCACTCCTCCCTTCCTCCTTACTGGAGCAGACACCTCCCTGGTGGTCAGAGGCAGTATCCTGCTGCAGTACTGCTACCTCTGAAATTGCATCCCCCTCATCTGCCAAGTGGGCAAACTTGTTGGGGTGTGCCAGTTCAGGACTAGCCTCCCTGACACTTTTTCCCCTACCCCGCTTTCTAACTGTAACCCAGCTAGCTGCCTGAATGTCCTGCAACTCCGTCCCACTGTCTTCCCCCACCTCTACCCCCGAGAGTGCCTGCTCAGTGAGCAGGAGACTCCTCTCCGGGTTGTCAATGCATCTCAATGTTGCCAGTTGTTCCTCTAGATCCAGGATCTGGGCTTCCAAACGAACAACTCCCTAACATCTCACACAACAATATTCACCCTCGAACTGCTGCTCAAGGATTGCATACTTTGTACAAGATGCACACCTGACTGCATTTTCCAACATGGAGGCCATTCTAGGTTTGGGGATTGCAAAAATATCAGAAAACAAAACAAAAAACAATCAAATATGTCAATTAAACTCCCTGAATTTAAAGGACAAGTCTCACAGTAAACAATTGTTCAGCTTCTAGTGCAGAAGGTAAAGTTATATAGGTTTGTAAATCACTTCCATTACCAATGCTGCTTAGAAACAAGCTTTATCTGCATTCTTCTGTCTGATAGGAAATTCAGCTGTTCCAGGTTTTCATGACTTTCGACCCCCTATTCAGGCTGTTATCAGCAGCATCCAGGGGCCATGACGTGACAATTACCCAGAAAACCCCTGTGCGGCAGAGAACTCCCTGAGCTCGGCCTTAGCCCCTCCCATCTGATGAATATTCACACTGTCCTCCCTCTGTTCTGCAGTGATTGGCTGAGCAGCACTGCCTATATGCCGGCTGATTCAGATCATAGTTCTCTCCCCTCGCCTTGCTAATGTTTTTACACTGACTTTAACGGAGGAGAGGGGGGAGGGGAGAGAGCTGCCAGCGTAGGGCTGTCACACTGAGAATGGAGGGGAGGGAGAGTAGAGTTGTCACACTGAGCACTGGGGAGAGAGGAGTGCAGGGCAGAGGAGGGGGGAGGTGATTGTGCCACTGTAAAGCTGTTTCATTGAGAGGAGGAGGGGGAGGGAGTGATTTTACAGTGTAAAACTGCAGCTTCAACTCCAGTGTCCCTCTCTCTGAGCACTGAGATTACATTTTGTTTCCTCATGGCCACCCTGCTGTATAGGGCTATGATTGGAGCTCAGTGTTATGTGGGAGTGACTAACATAAGTTAGGGGAGGTAACAAGCTCTCTGCTCAGGCAGCTGAGAGCAGGAAATGTGAGCAGTGCATGCAGGGAAATGTAGTCTTTGAAATCACAGGCATAGCCACCATAACCAGGAAGTAACTGGAATTTATGAGCTGAATAGCCAGTGAATGGGGGCCGGAAAAAAAATCACAAACATGTCAGAGAGGTGGTAGGTGAATATACTATGGAATGGCTAGGTATTTTTTTTTCTTTGCTGCATGGGATATCTTCTTTAAAGTCCCTTAATGTTAAGTCCCTCTCACTTTTATACCCACACTCACTTGTATACTTCACACTCTTGTATACAGCTCAAAACAATCACAGCTCAAACAATTGCTTATATACTTCCCTCTTATAGTTAGCAGAGACTTCCTTGCTGTTTCACTGCTGGGAGAGACTGGATGCAAAGGGTGTATCCCCCAACTTTACCTTTTCATTAGGGGTAAAAGGAGAAAGATCGCCCCAAAATTTGTAATGCAATTTCTCCCGAGTACGGAAATACCCCATATGTGGCACTAAACTGTTGCCTTGAAATACGACAGGGCTCTGAAGTGAGAGAGCAACATGCGCATTTGAGGCCTAAATAAGAAATTTGCAATAGGGGCGGACCCGGTTACCTACAGTAAAACCCTACAGCAGTGTTTCCCAAACAGGGTGCCTCCAGCTGTTGCAAGACCCCCAGCCTGCCAGGACAGTCTATGGCTGTCCGGCAATACTGTGAGTTGTGGTTTTGCAACAACTGGAGTCTCCCTTTAGGAAACACTGCCGTATGAGAAGTTTTTCATTTTTATTGGGTGAGGGGGGACGTGTAAGGGGGTGTATATGTAGTGTTTTACTTTTTATTATTTGGTAGTGTAGTGTAGTGATTTTAGGGTACATTCATACAGGCATGGGTTCACAATAAGTTTTCCGCTGGGAGTTTGAGCTGCGACGGGAAATTTGCCGCAGCTCAAACTTGTTGAAGGAAACCCACTGTAAACCCGCCCGTGTGAATGTACCCTGTACATTCACATGGGGGGGGGGCACCCCAAACCTTCAGCTGTGGCAAAATGACAGACCGTACATGCTAGGAGTTGTAGTTTTACAACAGCTGTGGGTACACTGGTGGGGAACCACTGAGTTAGAAAGCAGACTCTATCTCAGTGATTCCAACCAATGTGCCTCCAGCTGTTGCAAAACTACAACTCCCAACATGTACGGTCTGTCAGTGCATTCTGAGAGTTGTAGTTCTGCAACAGCTGGAGGCACACGGGTTGGAATCACTGCGTTAGGAAACAGACTCTAGCTCAGTGTTTCTCAACCAGTGTGCCTACAGCTGTTGCAAAACTACAATTCTAAGCATGGCCAGACAGTCAGGGATGCTGGGCGTGTAGTTCTGCAAAATCTGGCCCTTCAGATGTTGCAGAACTACAACTCCCAGCATGCCTGGACAGTATGGGCATGCTAGTAGTTGTAGTTATGCAACAACTGGGGAAGAACAGTTTGGAGACCGCTAAGTAGTTCTAACTAAGGCTTAAATGGAGTTCATGGAAAGATCACAGATTTTTGAATGTTTGTAAAGGTGTTGTTATCTGTCTAAAAGCAGTCAAGACAATACCCCTATGTTTGACAAGTCTCCAAGGAAAGTCCTGGAGAATGAAACTCATTTACATTTCTGCAATTTTGACTCCAATGGGGTTTCTGCTCTGTACACCTGGATACAGGTGTGTGTGTGTGTGTGTTTAACAATGGGTTGTATTTGCATTCTATTTATCTGTATCTCTGACCATCTATTTTAGATGCCTGAGAAGAATCAATGGCATTGTAGTACAAAGATGTTGATGTGTATACAGGTGGCCAAAATAATCATTTGCATCTATAACACAATTATAGTAAATTCATGTTTAGCTGTGATGTCAGGTAACTAGACACGTGACTAGCTCTGATCTCCATACACACACACACACCAGTCATCATTGGATAATACATTATTACTTGGGTGGATCCTTACGATAGGAAAGAGGTTAAAAACATGGGTGAGAGGCATCAGAGGAGGACTGACGACAAGGAGAACTACAGGGGACACAGAAAGAGAGGCCCATCCTCATCACAGAAGTTCCTAGAGGCTACCTGAAGGTGCGGAGCCATGAAGAGCTAGGGAGAGAACTTGATGCTATAAGCCCATTCTTCTCTGATAATCGGTTATGACTACAGGCGTTTCCATGGAACCCGGGCAGCCATCTTTCTTTCATCCAGAAGTACACAGGTTTCTTATTTGATTAAGTTATCTCATTTTAATGTGGACAAATTTATGTTATGTATATGAGCAGACCTGGCTTATAGATAACCTCAATTATGAGATGGTAACAGTAGTATATAAGCCACACATTCTGAAGTTTTCTGTCTAACTGCTCATTGATGATGTCACGTCCCGGGAGCTGTGCATGATGGGAAAATATCCCCATAGGAACTGCACAGCTCCCGGGACATGAGTCATCAGAGAGCAGTTAGACAGAAAACAACAACTCAACTTCAGAAGCTAATAACTATTGGAAGGATTAAGATTTTTTAATCAAAGTAATTTACAATTCTGTTTAACTTTCCAGAGCCAGTTGATATATATAAAAAAAAAAGTTTTGGCCTGGAATACCCCTTTAATTTTTTTTTGCCTACAATAAGTATGACACACCAACTGGGTAGGGTGATCACCACAGAGGATAACATAATATTACAGAGGGATCTGGAGAAGCCGGAGGCTTGCCACAGACATGAGAAATGAAGTTTAATGTGGAGAAATGTAAGGTTATGCACTTGGGCCATAAAAACAATATGTACCATTATGTGCTAAATAATAAGACATTAGGTAAAACTTCTACTGAAAAAGACTTGGGGGTACTGTGGACAGTAAACCCTACTTTAGCAATCAGTGCCAGGCAGTGACTGCCAAGGGTAACAAAATCATGGGATGTATAAAGAGGGGCATAGAGACTCATGATAAGAACATAGTTGTGCCTCTTTATAAATCACTAGCCAGACCACATATGGAGTATTGTGTCCAATTCTGTTCACCTGTATATAAGAAGGACATGGCCGAACTGGAGAGGGTGCAGAGGAGGGCGACAAAGATAATTGATGGTATGGGAGGATTACAGTACAAAGACAGGTTATAAAGCTTGGGGTTATTTAGTTTAGAGAATTGAAGATTTTCCTATCCTTGGTGAAGGAAAATATAGATTTTATTAAAGACAAAACGCGAGTATTATGCTTTTAAATCCTCTTTTACTATCTCAGCAGCAAAGGGTTAACAGTAATGACAATACAGAAAAAACTTTAACAGATATGGCGTATCCTAGGATGCTGCCATGTGTGGTAACCAATCAGGAAAGGTATAACAGTGACAGTTGCCATTAGCTCTTCCTCTTCTTTTGTAGCGAAGAATAAAATGTCCAGTAGAATAAATCAGAACTGAATAACCAGAACAGGAAGAAGTCTTTAACCGGATAAGAACTGTAGAAGAAGACTAGGACTTCAGTGTAGAGATGTCATCTTAGGAGATGGAGTTCGTAGAAAAAACTTCCTTGAAAGTGAGGAACTTGTCAAACTTGAAGAGTAATTATCCTAGAACAGTGACTTGAATGTTGGAAATCGTAGAAGGAAATACTGGAAGAAACTTCATCAGAAGTGAGAAGTGGCCCTTAGGGACTTTCATCTTAAACCGCTGTGGAGAAATTAAAAACGTTATAGGGATGGGAAACAAGGGAGGGATAATACTCGCGTTTTGTATTTTAATAAAATCTATATTTTCCTTCACCAAGGATAGGAAAATCTTCAATTTTATAACAAGACAAAACGCTCCTATTATGCTAGTTTAAAGCTAAGAAATATATACATCAAAAGAAATAAAATTATATCACAATAAAACCATAGAAACATGAGAATCAGGTTTAAAATAGAATGTTTTAAATGTAGAGTCTGAAGACCAATTAGCAGCTTTAATTATATCTGATAGGGAAGCACCAGATTGAAACATTTTTGTGGATGTTGCACCTCTAGTGGAATGGGCAGTGAATATGGAAGTTTCTATACCTGCCATGGTCATGGTTGATGTAACCCAGCGAGCTAGTAGTAGTGGAAGAAACAGAATTGTGAGGTTTACAATAGGATATCAGTAATTGAGAGGAGGAAGTAGAACGTAAAGATTCCGTCCTAGATTCGTAAGAACGTAAACAACGAACTACGCAAAGCTTAGGATGATGAGGAAAAGATGGATAGAATACTGAATGCAGATTGGTTTTGGTACGACGGTAAATTGTAAAGATAACTCCATCGGGAGAATATTGTCTTCTAGAGACATCAAGGGCTCTAACATCAGAGATGCGTTTAATAGAAATAAGACACAAGAGAACTGTAAGTTTGAAAGATAGTAATTTAAGGGATAGAAGATCATTGTCATCCCAGGAAAGAAAAAAGTTTAACATCCCAAGTAGAGTTATATCGTGGTAAAGGTGGACGACGGAAACGGATGCCTTTCAAAAGTTTACAAACGAGTGGATGTTTACCAATTGGGATTGAGTCAATAAGAGAATGTCTAGCAGAAATGGCAGATCTATATACATTTATGGTCCTGTAGGCTTTACCAGAATCAAATGAAGCAGAAAGGAAATTTAAGATGTGGGAAATAGATGTTTGTAAGGGATCAAAGTCTCGTTGAGAGCACCAATGAATCCAAATTTTCCAGGCTGATCTGTAAGCAGACCTGGTACCTGGAGCCCAGGCGTCAGATAAGAGTTCTCTAGTTGTGAGAGAAAATGGAGCGATCGGTCTGGAATGCCTGAGATTAGACCAGCAATGAGAACTAGTTGTTCTGAGAGAATTAGAGGATGAGATTTGCCAAGAGGATCCAGTAGGAGATCCGGAAAGGATGGAAGAATTCGAGGGTAGTCTATTAATAGTGGAAGAAGTTGAGGGAACCATGATTGAGTTGGCCACCAAGGTAGAATTATGACCATAGTAGATTTCCGAATTGAGACTTGAAGTAGAAGTCTCGGTATTAAGTTGAAAGGGGGAAACGCGTAGAGAGCTTCTGGAGGCCAAAATTGAAGCAATGCGTCCGAGCCTAGAGCGTCCAGATCCGGTCTCCAACTGAAAAACTGAGGAATTTGACGGTTCAGTCTGGAAGCGAACATGTCTAGTTTGAGGGGACCCTATAATTGATCGATCATTTGGAATATGGAAAGATGAAGTTTCCAATCTCTGAAATCCGTGAGGAAGCGAGAGTTCCAATCCGCTATGGAGTTGGAAATTCCTGGAAGGTTCTCCGCTTTCAAGATAATATGTCTGTCTAGACAAAAATGCCAAAAATCTTTGGCAATATCGGCAAGGGATTTGTAATTCGTTCCGCCAGGTTATTGGTATACTGGACTGCGGAGATATTGTCCATGCGAAGTAAGACACAGCAGTGAGATGAATCCTTGACAAAACTCTTTAGAGCGAAGGACCCAGCTAAAAGCTCCAAGCAGTTGATATGTAGTTGGGATTCGGAAGGAGACCATTTCCCTCCAGTAGAGAGGGAGCCGCAGCGAGCACTCCAACCCGAAAGACTTGCGTCTGATTCTATTATGATATCCGGGTTCGAATGGAAGATGGTTTTTCCATTCCAAATTTGAATGTGAGAGAGCCACCAAAGAAGTTCTTCTTTGGCGTCTGAAGACAAACGAATCTCGTCCGAATATCCTAGTCCATCTCTTAAATGTTGGATCTTCAATCGTTGAAGAGCTCGATAGTGAAGAGGGTCTGGAAAGATAGCCTGGATCGTGGCTGAAAGTTGACCTACAATCCGAGCGATGGATCTCAGAGAGATAAGAACCCTCTGAAGAACTTGACAAATTTCCTTTCGAATAGTTTTCAATTTTTTGGGTGATAAACTCAGGGTAGTGGATTGAGTGTTTATCAAGAAACCCAGGAATTCCAATTCTTGGGACGGAGTTAGGATAGATTTTTAGAAATTTATCCGAAAACCCAAATTTGATAGGAGAGAGAGGGTCCAATCCCTCTGTGTGAGAAGAAGAGATGGGGATTGTGCCATGATGAGGATGTCGTCGAGGTAAATAATGAGGCGTACTCCTCGACTTATTAACAGTGCTACAACCGGTTTTAGAAGTTTTGTGAAGCACCAGGGGTCCGAAGATAGGCCGAATGGAAGGCAAGTGAGCTGCCATATTAGATTGTTCCAAGGAAATTGGAGAAACTGTTGGGATGAAGAATGAATCGGAACAGTCAGATAAGCATTTTTCAGATCGATTTTTAATAACCAATCGTCTTTTAGTAATATGTCTCTCAGGAGGTGTATACCTTCCATTTTGAAATGTCTGTACACAACAAAATTGTTGAGTAGTCTTAAATTGATTACAGGTCTGTGACCTCCGTCCTTTTTGTTCACCAGAAATAGGTTTAGAAAACCTGTGGATGATTCTTGGACGGGTATAATAGCTGCCTTTGTAATCAGGTCTTTCACTTCTGCATTTATCAGAATCTGGTCTGATTTTGAGAATTGGATTGGGTGTGGAAGAAAGTATTGTATCAGAGGGGATACAAAATCTATTTGGAATCCTGAAACAGTATTCAGTATCCAGGAGTCTGATGTAATCATACTCGAGTTGTTCAAAAAATGCATGATCCTTCCGCCCAATGGAATGTTGTGGAAAGAAAATGGGAGATCTACCTGCAGAAGGTTTTGCTCTAGGAATCCCACGTTGGCCTCTAGGGCGCCAGGTCCGGGCTCTGTAGGGGAAAAAGGGGGAGGGATTTGGGGGTTGGGTTGGGTAGGATGGTTGGGCGGGTTGGTATTGATGGTAGGAGCCTCTCTGCTGTCTGGTAGGGGCATAACGGACAGAAAATCGGCTCCTGCCTTTTCCGGCCCTGGTAAAAACTGTTTGAAAAAACTTTTTTAAGGAAGATTGTGCTTTGGTGATGGACGAAAACATACCCACATATTTGCCCATCTGTTGAATGAATTCTTCCACAAATAACATTCCCTCAGTGGGGTTAGGGGGTTCATTAGATGCCAAATTACTGAGTTGGGGATCTATTTTCATGAGGATCGCTCTTTTGCGTTCCGTGTTTATCGCAGTGTTAGCATTTCCTAGGAAACACACTGCACGTTGAGCCCAACCACGAAGTACATCAATATCAATAGGTTTAGAAGAGGAAGCCGATTCCTCTACCAGATCTAAAATTTTTGATAAAGGACCTAGTAAATCCAGGAGTTTATCTTGGCAGGATTTGAATATCCTGTCTATTCCCTTTTTTGGGTTTTTACCCGTCTTCATTAAGAATTTATTTAAAATAGGATCAAGCTCTGGTGTTATAGCAGAGCAGTGGGGAAGAGATGGACGTGGGCATTCAGCCTTCATTTTATTACGAGTGGACCTATCAAGAGCTTTGTTGATCCTGATTGCCATGAATTGAGCTACTAAAGAATTAGGCAGCCATTCGCCTGATAGTGGATGACGAATCAGTGATGGGTCAAAATAAGTCGCATCCTGTTCAGATGCTGCAGTTACCTCCTGTATGTCAGGGTCTTCAAAAATCTCACCACTTTCTTGTGAGAGGTATACACTCTCATCAGAGAGGTCATCATGAGGATCAGAGGAGTCATCCGACTCAAGTTCAACAAATGAGTCAGGTTTTAGCCGCTTTGCGGATTTATGAGCCCTGATAACTTGTTCCTCCTCACGGGCTAAGGGTGCAGGTTGAGATTGAGGAATAGAAATTAAATGACTGGTAGTAGGTTTGTCATTATCAACATCGTCCTGGCGGACTTTTTTATGGTGTTTTTTAGACGGGAGACTACTCACAGAAATGTGATGTTTTTTAGCCTTGGCTTTCTTATGTAGGTGGAAACCTGTCGCCATTTTGGAGACAGAGGTCTCAGGAGACCAGAATATATCTGAGGGGGTTTTAGGATTAGATGTAGTGGATTGGGATATAGCCATAGAAATGGATTTGGATATGCTGTCTTGTAAGACAGTAACAGCTGAATGTAAAGCTGAATGTATAGAGCGTGTAACTGAGGATTCCACTAGAGCCTGAATATTATCATTGGGATTATCAGCATTAACAGGCTGTGGGCGAGTATCCCTAGGGAGAGTCCTGGATTCCTCAGACATTTCCATAATATGGTACTAACTGGATATGAAAATATCTAAAGTTAGTAACAGTATATAGAAAAAATGCACAGTTATTTGTGAGAGAAAAATCTTTGAAAGTATGAGTACAAAGTACCCAATTATTGCCACAAGGTGGTAGTAGAGGCTAAGAGACAAAATTAGTAACAATTAAATAAAAAGTTACTAAAATAACCAGCTCCGTATGTTATGAGGGGGCTGAACGGGAGGCTGTGTGTTGACTGGCTGACAGGAACCGTCCTAATGACATGTTCCCGCCCTCGGCAGGTGATGACCACTCTGCCGAGATCGCGCAAGAGCCGAGATCAAGCAGGGAAAGTGGCGCCGGTGACGCAGCAAGAAATGAAGAAAGAAGATGTTGGAGATGGAGTTCCGGGGAAGATAGAAGGTGGCAGATGATAGAAATGGGAATCGGAGGTGAAGGTAAGTAATGTATGATCAATAAGAGTAAATAATAAGGCATATGTTAAAGAAATAAGATAAAAAACATGTCAATTGAAATACAATGCAATGGAGTGGAATAGAAATGAATATATGTAAGAGTGGAAATTTATTATGGAAAAGAAAAATTTATATGTTAAACAAAATGGGGTATATATATTATACTTGTAAATGGAGGTAATAAGAAAATTGAAAAATTGGAAATTAAAAGGAAAAAATGAATAGATAAATGATAATATGAGAAAAGTGCAAGAAAATTTAATTAAAAATATATGTATAGATATACAGTATTAAAACATTTATATATCAATCAAATAGATACACAAGAAACACTTATCTATATTCTCTGCTGAGCAGCAAAAGAAGAGGGAGAGCTAATGGCAACTGTCACTGTTATACCTTATCCTGATTCCTGATTGGTTACCACACATGGCAGCATCCTAGGATACGCCATATCTGTTAAAGTTTTTTCTGTATTGTCATTACTGTTAACCCTTTTGCTGCTGAGATAGTAAAAGAGGATTTAAAAGCATAATAGGAGTGTTTTGTCTTGTTATAAAATCTGATTACAATGTACAAATATATGAATGGACAGTACAGAGATCTTTCTAGTGATCTTTTTATACCTAGGCCGATAACCATGACAAGGTGGCATCCTCTACTTCTAGAGGAAAGAAGGTTTCACCATCATGACAGACAGAGATTTTTCACTGTAAGAGCAGTGAGACTATGGAACTCTCTGCCACATGATGTTGTGATGTCTGACTCAATAAACAAGTTCAAGGGGGGCCTGGATGCTAAATAAAAAAAAAAATCATTTTGTAACTTTTGGGGGCTTCCCATTCTACGCAGAGCACCTTTTTTTTTGTAAAAATGACACATTATCTTCACATTATCTTTATTCTGTTAAACTATGCACGAAAATTTGTAGGTTTAAAAAATTTCCTCTTCTGACCTATAACTTTATTTTTTCGTATATGGGCATACATATGTTCTATCAATCTCACAGCCGGTACCAGCGCCGGAGGAGAGGTGAGCCCTCCGGCAACCTCCACAGTGGATCGCACCCCACCCCCCTGCTCATGCTGCCACTGGACCATCAAGTCCCTAAAGTAACGCTGCTTGTCTGCTATTAATGGCAGCCCCCAGCTTTAGGATTGAGCTGGGGGTCGGGCGGTATGGCGTTAGCCCGCGCCATACACAGTTGGCACAAGGCACAATCTTTTATTGCTTTTAAAGAGACAGCGGTCGGCACAACCTACTTCTGCTCGGGTATATGTGGTCGGTCAGGCAGCGCCATCCAGGCATCTGATCCTGTCTTGCTGGTGCTTTTAATGCACTGAAAATAAAAGAAAATACCTTGGAGCACAGACCTGGTGAGTGGCCTCTCGTTTTTTTCTTCTTAGCCACAAACTTTTATTACTAAGGGGTTAAATCACATTTATCAACCTTTTTTTGTTGCAATTCTTAGATTGCATACACTGATAAATGCTATGCCATAGCATAGCATTGATCAGTGTTATCAGGCTCTGAGCAATAGAGCCACGATTTCACTGCGGCGGTCACGAACACCCCACTGAGCTAACGGCAAGTGTTTTCTTCCGTTTTAGACGTCGCAATCAACTTACCAGCAATAAAAAATGAAAAACTACCTGGCTAAACTGCAAAGGAAATTATAAATGTAATCACACGGAATGCGGCTTATGTAGGTTTATGCATACATCTCGACAGTTCCAATCTTTATGCACTAATACTACATAATGGAATAAAATCATTTATAAATTGCCAAACCACGCATGTAATTTATTCATCTATCTGCCGAACTTGCAATCTCAAATATATATAGGATGCACTTCGAGGAAACTTAACCTCTTCAGGACATAGGGCGTATGGATACGCCCTGCATCCCGAGTCCTTAAGGACCAAGGGCGTATCCATACGCCCGTGGGAATTCCGGCCCCCACCGCTAGCCGGTTGGGGACCGGAGCCGGATGCCTGCTGAAATCGTTCAGCAGGCATCCCGGCATATCGCCCAGGGGGGTCATTATGCCCCCCATGTCGGCGATCACCGCAGATCGCTGGACAATTCAGTCCAGCAATCTGCGGCGATTCCGGGTCAATAGGGTCTCCAGTGACCCGGAATTACTGGCTATTCGGGGCCTTCTCTGACGGATACGAACAACCAGAGCCTGCAGGGGTGAGGTGGCACTGGTGCCACCTCACGATCGCCCTGATTCGTCGGCCGGATTACCGGCCGACCAATCAGGGCGCCTGCTGCGGGTGTCACTCCCGCACCCGCTCCGCCCCTCTTCCGGAGGACGTGAGCGGGTGCGGGACGTGCACCCCGGGTGCTGGGGACCCCGATCCCCGGCGTCAATGTTGGGATCGGGGCCCCAGGAGCAGCGGTGGCGGCGGGACTAACTCTCCGGCGTTGGATCGTTGGAGGTGAGTGACAGCCTCCTGCTGTTGCTTAGCAACAGCTCCCAGCATGCAAAAAGGGCATGCTGGGAGCTGTAGTTATGCAACAGCAGGAGGCAGACAACCACAACTCCCAGCATTCCCTTATGGGCATGCTGGGACTTATGGTTTTGCAACAGCTGGAGGCACATGTTTTCTATGGAAAAGTGTAACTTCAGCTGTTGTATAACTACAACTCCCAGCTTGCACAAACAGCTAAAGTGCATGCTGGGAGTTGTAGTGGTGCATCTGCTGGTTGCATAACTACAACTCCCAGCATGCCCGTTGGCTGTCGGTGACTGCTGAGAGTTGTAGTTTTGCAACAGCTGAAGGCACACTGGTTGTGAAACTCAGAGTTTTTTTTTTTACCTAACTCAGTGTTTCACGACCGGTGTGCCTCCAGCTGTTGCAAACTACAACTCAGCAGTCACCGTACACCATGCACCGTACATGCTGGGAGTTGTAGTTTTGCAACAGCTGGAGGCACACTGGTTGTGAAACACTGAGTTGGGTCACAAACTCAGTGATACATAACCAGTGTACCTACAGTTGTTGCAAAACTACAACTCTCAGCAGTCACCGACAGCCAACGGGCATACTGGGAGTTGTAGTTTTGCAACAGCTGGATGTCCCCCCCCCCCTAATGTGAACGTACAGGGTACACTCACATGGGCGGAGGATTACAGTAAGTATCTGGCTGCAAGTTTGAGCTGCCGCAAACTTTCTGCTGCAACTCAAACTGCCAGCGAAAAACTACTGTGAACCCCCGCCTGTGCGACTGTACCCTAAAAACACTACACTACACTAACACACAATAAAATAAAAAGTAAAAAACACTACATATACACATACCCCTATACAACCCCCCTCCCCTCCCCAATAAAAATGAAAAACGTCTGGTACGCCACTGTTTCCAGAACGGAGCCTCCAGCTGTTGCAAAACAACTCCCAGTATTGTCGGACAGCCGTTGACTGTCCAGGCATGCTGGGAGTTTTGCAACAGCTGGAGGCACCCTGTTTGGGAATCACTGGCGTAGAATACCCCTATGTCCACCCCTATGCAAGTCCCTAATTTAGGCCTCAAATGCGCATGGCGCTCTCACTTTGGAGCCCTGTCGTATTTCAAGGCAACAGTTTAGGGTCACATATGGGGTATCGCCGTACTCGGGAGAAATTGTGTTACAAATTTTGGGGGGTATTTTCTGCTTTTAATTTTAATTTTGTAAAATTTTTGGGAAAACAAGCATTTTAGGTAAAAAAAATTTTTTTTTTTTACATATGCAAAAGTCGTGAAACACCTGTGGGGTATAAAGGTTCACTTAACCCCTTGTTGCGTTCCCCGAGGGGTCTAGTTTCCAAAATGGTATGCCATGTGGTTTTTTTTTTGCTGTCCTGGCACCATAGGGGCTTCCTAAATGCGGCATGCCCCCAGAGAAAAATTTGCTTTCAAAAAGCCAAATGTGACTCCTTCTCTTCCGAGACCTGTAGTGCGCCAGCAGAGCACTTTTCACCCCCATATGGGGTGTTTTCTGAATCAGGAGAAATTGGGCTTCAAATTTTTAGGGGTATTTTCTGCTATTACCCTTTTTAAAAATTAAACATTTTTGGGAAAACAAGCATTTTAGGTAAAAATATTATTTTTTTTTGACATTTGCAAAAGTCGTGAAACACCTGTGGGGTATTAAGGTTCACTTTATCCCATGTTACATTCCCCGAGGGGTCTAGTTTCCAAAATGGTATGCCATGTGGTTTTTTTTTCTGTTCTGGCACCATAAGGGCTTCCTAAATGCAACATGCCCCCCAAAAACCATTTCAGAAAAACGTACTCTCCAAAATCCCCTTGTCGCTCCTTCGCTTCTGAGCCCTCTACTGCGCCCGCCGAACACTTTACATAGACATATGAGGTACGTGCTTACTCGAGAGAAATTGGGCTACAAATACAAGTAAAAATTTTGTCCTTTTACCCCTTGTAAAAATGAAAAAATTGGGTCTACAAGAACATGCGAGTGTAAAAAATGAAGATTGTGAATTTTCTCCTTCACTTTGCTGCTATTCGTGTGAAACACCTAAAGGGTTAAAACACTTACTGAATGTCATTTTGAATACTTTGGGGGGTGTAGTTTTTATAATGGGGTCATTTATGGGGTATTTCTAATATGAAGACCCTTCAAATCCACTTCAAACCTGAACTGGTCCCTGAAAAATACTGAGTTTGAAAATTTTGTGAAAAATCGGAAAATTGCTGCTGACCGTTGAAGCCCTCTGGTGTCTTCCAAAAGTAAAAACTCATAAATTTTATGATGCAAACATAAAGTAGACATATTGTATATGTGAATAAAGTAAAAAAAATATTTGGAATATCCATTTTCCTTACAAGCAGAGAGCTTCAAAGTTAGAAAAATGCAACATTTTCAAATTTTTCATCAAATTTACGGATTTTTCACCAAGAAAGGATGCAAGTATCGACTAAAATTTACCACTATGTTAAAGTAGAATATGTCACGAAAAAACAATCTCGTAATCAGAATGATAACTAAAAGTATTCCAGAGTTATTAATGTTTAAAGTGACAGTGGTCAGATGTGCAAAAAAGCTCCGGTCCTTAAGGCCAAAATGGGCTCCGTCCTGAAGTGGTTAAAGGGGTACTCCGGTGGTTAAGATTTTTGGCTATATTGCATCTTATTTTAATGGTCATGTTTTTTGCAATTGACATGTATTAAATGTTTGTGTAGCATGTGTCTTTTTTTCTTACCTGTTTGTGGGCCAGGAAGTTCTGTAGTTCTGTGTTGGATCTCTGACTGTTGTCCACAGGTTAGGATTAGGCTGTGGACAAGATGTCAGAGCTTTTTTTTTCCTCTGTTCTTTGAGAACTGCATGACAGAGAGAGGCCACGCCCCCTCATCTTCACCTCCAGGTGGTCACAGGTGTGCATGAGAGCAAGAAGCTCCTACACAGCTCCTCATCTACCCCTCCCCCTGCTTTGCCTTCTGAGGATGCAGGTCTGCACTGAAAGAAGACAGAGAAGATGTATGTGAAGGGATAACAAGGTACACGGGCTGGGGATGTATGGGGAGATTTATCAAAACCTGTGCAGAGGAAAACTTGCCCAGTTGCCCATAGCAACCAATCAGATCGCTTCATTCATTTTTAGGAAGGCCTGCGAAAAATTAAACAAGCAATTTGATTGGTTGCTATGGGCAACTGGAAAACTTTGCCTCTGCACAGGTTTTGATGAATCTCTTCCGTATAGACTGCAGGGGAATAAATCTCGGACTGGGGATGATTTCTGTGTGTGAAGTGGGAGGGGGAGGGGGGGGGACTCCTGAATGACACATGCTGGGAGTTGTAGTCCCTGTTATGTGTGTATATGCTAGTGTTTACAAACCAGTCTGCCTCCAGCTGTTGCAAAACTACAACTCCCAGCATGCCTGGACAGACTTTGGGCATGCTCGGAGTTGTAGTTTTGCAACAGCTGGAGGCACACTGGTTGGGAAACACTGGCCTAGCCTATTCAGTATATTACAAACAAAGTGCATTGTTTTCCAATAGGGTGTCTTCAGCTGTATCAAGACTACAACTCCCAGCATGCCCGGACAGCCCAGACAGCTTCTGGTTGTCCAGGCATGCTGGTAGTAGTAGTTTTGTAACACGTGGAGGCACCCTGGTTGGGAAACACTGGTGTATGCCTTACAGAGATGTAGTGAACTACAACCCTCAGGAGACTACAGAGGCAGCATGCTGGTGTTATACCACAGACTAAAAACTCCTGAATGACACATGCTGGGAGTTGTAGTCCCTTTTGTGTGTGCATGACTGTGTATCCCAACCAGGGCTGATTATATTAGTGTGCTGTGTATAAGGGGGCCGACCCGGGAAAATAGTAGGGTGGGTAAAGGGCGGAACAAAAAAAAAGGAGCCGCCCCAAACCAGCAAGGCATGTGGCATGCTGGGATTTGTAGTTTTCAGCACAGCAAGAAACAGGAAATAGAAGCAAAGATAGGAAAACAAAGTGGGGATAAAAAGACAACAAAGAACGGAAATAGAGTAGGCTAAACAACAAGAATAGAAATGAAACAAAACAAATAGGGTAAGTCCCCTTTAAAACAAGAATTGCTGAACATTTGCAAATGTTGCAAGATATGAACAGAATTCACAGATCGATGTATGAACTTACTAAACACTTTTTTTAAGAACATGCAGGGGATTTATCTAGCTTGAGTGTTCAAGGAGTTGAGAGCGTTAAAGGGGTAATCCACCCCTAGACATCTTATCCCGGTAGTCCCGCCGCTGGGAACCCCCGCAATCTCTCCTGCAGCACCCCGGTCATCTGCTGCACAGAGCGAACTTCGCTCCGTGCCTGATGACAGGCGATTCAGGGGCTGGAGTATCGTGACATCACAGCCCCGCCCCTTTTGACATCACGGCTACCATGCCCCCTCCCATAGACTGGTATTGAGAGGGCGGGGTGTGACTTGTATTGAGGGGACTGGGTGTGGTAATACCATGTACTATATGAGAGATTCTCATGCTTTATGTAGATCCATGATCCTAGACACTTTATTAGGGATCGACCGATTATCGGTTTGTCCGATATTATTGGCTTATAATCCCGATTTTGGACATTATCGGTATCGGCAATTACCCCGCCCCCCGGCCAGAGACGACCATCGCCGCCACTGCCCCATTGCCTCCCCCCATCCTCTGCCCACATACCGGCGCCGCTGCCCCATTGCCTCCCCCCATCCCCGGTGTTATAATTACCTGTTCCCGAGGGTCCGCCATCCTTCTGGTTCCCGCACTATTGCTGTGCACTGCGTAATGACGAGTGACGTCCCCAACGCGACATCACCATCAGTGCGCACAGTGACAGCGCAGGACGCCGACGGCGCCAGAAGGATCGCTGATCCCCGGGAACAGGTAATTATAACATCGGGGATGGGGGGAGGCAATGGGGCAGCGGCAGTATGTGGGCAGAGGATGGGGGGGAGGCGATGGGGCAGAGGATGGGGGGAGGTGATGGGGCAGTGGCGGTATGTGGGCAGAGGATGGGGGGAGGCGATGGGGCAGTGGCGGTATGTGGGCAGAGAATGGGGGGGAGGCGATGGCAGCGGCGGTATGTGGGCAGAGGATGGGGGGGAGGCGATGGGGCAGTGGCATGTGACCAGAGGATGGGGGAGGCAATGGGGCAGCGGCGGTATGTGGGCAGAGGATGGGGGGGAGGCGATGGGGCAGCGGCATGTGGGGGAGGCGATGGGGCAACTGTGGTGGTTAGACTCAGGACAGGCAGGGGGAGAGAAGCGGGTGGCGGCGGCTGTCCCTGGCACCACAAAAGCCGCTGCAGTTCATTGATTTAAAGCACCCGCCTTAAATAATTGATCTGCAACGGCTTCTGCCCCGCCGGGGGGGTGGGGGGGTGTTGAAATAGCCGATAACTTGTACTGGAATATCGGTATAAGTTATCGGCTATCGGCCTGAAAAGTGACAGATTATCGGTATCGCCCCTAAAAAACTCGATATTGGTCGATTCCTACACTTTATTATACATTCTTTCATGCACTTGCACTTTTTCAATCCCCTTTTTTTTATGTATGAAATACAGGGCTCACTATCTGCTTGCCCATAGAGTACTATCCCCCTTTCCCAGTTCCCACATCTTTTCTCTATGCCCATTGCTGTATGTGTAATTTTATGTACTGTATGTTAAATTAATAAAATGAAGTGATTTGAACTTTATTTTATGGTCTTTATAGTGGTTTTGTTTCTCTTTTGGCACTGTACAACTCCTTTTAAAGTCAACAGAAGTTAGGCAAACTGCAAAAAACAGCCGACACGGCTGTTTCTGATTTCTCACCAACAATGGACGCAACCACGCTGGAGAAAGCCGGGGGCCTGATGATGGTCCCTTGATCTCGAGCTAGGTGCGGGTTCCAATAGATGGTACCCCCATCTAACATTAATGGCATATATTCCTGAAGATTCTGCATTCTTTTGTTTTGACAGGTACGCAATAACTGTGTGGTACTTTGATGCAGATGAACGAGCACGAGCTAAAGAGAAGTATCAGACAGGTAATCTTTTACAAATGCAGTAAACTTCCATCTATCCATACTAAACTTTCTTATGCTGTTGTATCCTGACATATGACATGTATTCCATTATTTTGTTATTGCTTGTTCTTGCATACTGGAATTTGTTTTTAGGCTTGGCGATCTTAAATAAAAAGTATAAAAATTTAAATACAGTTTAAACGGAGCTGAAATTCAGTTTCCTGAACATTAACAATCTCTGACACTTAACTTGTAGGGAGTGCCACAGGCTCTTCAAACAGCTGATTGGCTGTGGTCCTACTCCCAGCACCCCTGACAATCTAATATCAATGACCATCATTTTTTACAGGCTGTATAACCCCTTTTAACCCTTTTAGGACTCCACTTTCGTTTTTTTCCTCCTCACATTCTAAAAATCATAAAGCTTTCAGTTTTCCACCTACAGACCCATATGAGGGCTTCTTTTATGCGCTACTAATTTTACTTTGTAATGACATCAGTCATTTCACCATAAAATCTATGGCGAAACAAAAAATAAATGAATTAAAAAAAAATTGGGGAGTTTTTAGCGGCTTCCGTTTCTATGCAGTGGTTTTTTTTTTTTGTAAAATTGACACCTTATATTTATTCTGTAGGTCCATACAGTTACAAGGATACCTAATTTATGTAGGGTTTTATTTTATTATACTAATAAAAAAAAATAATAACTACGTGCACCAAAATTTGTATGTTTAAAATTGTCATTTTCTGACCCCTATAACTTTTTTTTCTGCATACGGGGCTGTATGAGGGCTCATTTTTTGCGCTGCCGTCTTCTGTTTTTATAGGTTCCATTTTTGTTTTGATGGGACTTTTTGATCACTTTTAATACAGTTTTTTAGGGTATACAAAATGACCAAAAATACTCAATTTTGAACTTTGGAATTTTTTATACGTATACGCCATTGATCATGCAATTTAATTAACATTATATTTTTATATTTCGGACATTTATGCACGCGGCAATACCACATATGTTTGTTTATTTTTGTTTACATATTGTTTTTTTTTTGTTGTTTAACCTTTTTTCCCACCATTTTTTTGGTCCCCATATTTACATGCTATTACATGCAATTTTCTGATTGCAAACACTGTTCAATGCTATGCCATAGCATAGCATTGATCTGTGTTATTGGCGCTCTGCTGCTCCAGCCTGCTGAGCAGGCATGGAGCAGCAGATCGCCAATTGGACGTTGAGGAGGGAGGTAGGGACCCTCCCCCCGTCCTCTCAGCTTTTCAGGATGCCGCAATTTCACCATGGTGGTCCCGAACAGCCCGACTGAGCTGCCAGGAACGGTTTACATTCTCTTTAGACACAGCAATCAACTTTGATCGCCGCATCTAAGGAGTTAATGCCAGGCATCACCACGATCAGTGATGTCTGGCATTAGATACGGGTCTTGGTGGCTTATAGCCACCGGTACCATCCAGTACAGAAAGGATTAATATTTTTTAATAGAAGTAATTTACAAATATGTTTAACTTTCTGCCACCAGTTGATTTAAAAGAAAAAAGGTTTTCACCGGAGTACCTTTAACACCATATGGACTCAATCCATTTTTCCTTAAAGGGGTACTCCAGTGAAAAACTATATATTATTTTTTCATAAAGTTAAACAGATTTGTGAATTACTATTAAAAAATCTTAATCCTTCCAGTACTTATCAGCTGCTGTATACCACAGAGGAAGGTGAGTTGTTCTTTTTAGTCTGACCACAGTGCTCTCTGCTGACACCCCTGTCTGTCTCAGGAATTGTCAAGAGCAGGAGCGAATCCCCATAGCAAACCTCTCCTGCTCTTGACAGTTCCTGAGACAGACAGAGGTGTCAGCAGAGAGCACTGTGGTCTGACAGAAAAGAAATTTAAAAAGCAAAGAACTTGCTGTGAAGAATACAGCAGCTGATAAGAACTGGAAGGATTAAGTTTTTTTAATAGAAGTAATTTACAAATCTGTTTAAGTAGATTTAAAAAAAAATGTTTTTCACCAGAGTGCCCCTGGACCCAGACAATTTTTGTTTTTGCATTTTTGTTTTTTCTTCCTCCCCTTCTAAAAATCGTAACACTGAAAGTGAAACTGAAATTGAAAATTTTGCACCTACAGGCCCATATAAGGGTTTGTTTTTTGCGTCACCAATTGTACTTTGTAATGGCATCCCTTATTTTATAACATAATCTGCGGCGAAACAAAACTTATTTGTGGGGTGAAATAAAATAAAACCATTTTGTAACTTTTTATATCTTCTACACAGTGCACTTTTCAGTAAAAATGACACCTTATCTTTATTCTGTAGGTCCACACGGTTACATGGATACTCAATTTATGTAGGTTTTATTTTATTTTACTACTTAAAAAAAGAACTACATGCACCAAAATTATGTTTAAAATTGTCATCTGACCCCTATAACTTAATTTTTCTACATACGGGACTATATCAGGGTTAATTTTTTGCACCATAGTCTAGTTTTTATCAGTTTCATTTTTGTTTTGATGGGGCTTTTTCATCGCTTTTTCTTATTTTTTTAAATGGTATATAAAGTGACCAAAAAATCACAATTTTGAACTTTGGTATTGCTTTTTACATGTACACCACCGATTCGATTGTGCAGTTTAGATAACCTTATATTTTAATAGTTCGGACATTTACGCATGTGGCGGTACCACATATGATTATTTTTTATTACATTATTTTATTTAAAAAGTGTGAAAAGACAGAGGGATTCCAATTCACTTTTAACTTTTTTTTTACACTTTTTTTTTTTTTTTTTTTAAAGTTCCCATAGGGGCTTTACCATGCAATATTTTGATTGCATATACTGTTCAATGCTTGCCATAGCATAGCATTTACTGGTGCTCTGCTGCTCTAGCCCGCAGAGCCTGGCTGGAGCATCAGTGGACCGATCGGACTGCGGGGAGGCAGGTAAGGGCCCTCCCACCATCCTCTCAGCTAATTAGGACATTGCTGTTTCCCTGCGATGGTCTCGATCAGCTCCGCTGAGCTGTCGGGATCATTTTACTTTCGTTTTAAATGCCGCAATAAAAATTGGCCAATCGATGATGCCAAGCATTAACCGTGGATCCTGGCTGCTGATAGCAGTCGGGACCAACAGAGTATGAAGTGTGCTCAGCTCGTGAGCAAACCCTGCTGCAAACCCCAGTAGTGGGACCAAGGGTGTACAGGTACGCCCTGCATCCTTAAAGACAGGGACGTAAGGGCGTACCTCTACGCCCTTGTGTCCTTAACAGATTAATGGGGATGTCATAAAAAAAATGTGTTTGTTAAAGTGGACCTGTCAGCCACTGGCTATCCCTGGGCTTTTACTTTAGAGGATGTTCTTGGGCACTTGACCCTCATTTACATATTAACAAACAGGCTGCTGACAGCAGTACCAGAGTTAAGGAACAATATTTCCAGTGCTAATGATTTGAGGGAGTTACAGGTATTGTGCCATTGCAAGTGCAAAAATGTATCAGTATTACATTTGCCTAAAAAATGACCAAATAAGATCTACATTTAAATGGCGTCTTTAGTTAAAAAATATCTTTTCTGACTGATGAAAATTTTTTGCATGAATCAATGACTATTGCTAATATATTCATGTAAAGTTATAAAGAAAAAAATTTATGAATATATTCTAGCGATTCATTCAAGTTTTTTACAGCATATAAATCATCTAGTTTGTGTTTGCAGAGAATAATTTAGTTAAAAGACATTCTGGGGGGGATTTATCAAAACCTGTGGAGAACAAAAGTCAACCAGTTGTCAATACCAACCAATTATTGAATGGAGGTGCGGGGTGGAATATATCCCACAAATAAATTGACGTAATACAGGTGCCTTTACCGTTTAGTGCTGGTATTCATGAACTGAGCACTCAGTTTAAAAGTACTGAAAACCTTTATTTAACCCGACCCGGGTTCTTCATCCGGGAATCGAGTGGCATAAGCAATACTTCCAGGTTATCAGGTCAGATAACATATGAACAAATAAATTGAATTTGTTCATAATAACATATGAACAAATAAATACATGTAAATAAAAAATTATAATGAAACTTAAAAATAAGATGAGTTCATTATAACTGGACAGAAAAATTAGAAAAATTCTGTTATTAACTTAAAATACCATAGAAACACCTGTGCATTTGTTTTGGAGAAATATAAAAATAATAATAAATAAATATAACTACACACCCACTTATTAGCGACTAGTGTTTTAGTCCAAAAAGATACACAGTAAATTATCCAGATAAAAAATAATAATAATATTATTAGGCACATACTTAACTTGCATGGAAGCAAGTGATAATGTTATTATGCCTGATTCTCCAAGAGGCGGTTCTTGTCTGATTCCAATACACTGACAATTGGTCACATGTGTCACTTTATGTTTCCAATTGACTAATAAAGATTTTGAGTACTTTTAATCTAAGTGCTCAGTTCATGCATACCAGCACTAAAGGGTAAAGGCGCCTTGGTATTACTTCCATTTTTTTTTTTGGGGGGGGGGGTCTATTTGACCCCGGACCTCCGTTCAGCAGCAATTACCGTTACTGTGCAAGCATCGGAAGGACGCCAAGGCTGCTGCCTGTCTTGATCCACGACGCACAGGAACCAGCGAGTCTACGGGCCAGCAAAGGTGTTGTGCTCTCAGCACAACATTATCCGCAAAGCAACCAATTAGATTGCTTCTTTCATTTTTAAAAAGGCCTCTGAAAAATAAAAGAAGCAGTCTGACTGGTTGCTATGGCCAACTGGTCAACTTTTCTTTTCCACAGGTTTTGATAAATCTCCCCCTCTATGTATTATTTGAGACAGCTAAAGCAAGGTTTACATGTAGTATATTGATCTAATTTTAGTCAGTTTTTTGAGGGGCCAAAACCCGAAGTGGAGCCAAAACTGATTGAAAGATTTATACCTTTTCCAGCATTTTGGACCCATTCCCTGTTTTGGCTTAAAATGCTGAACAAAACTTACATACAATATCTTTACGATCTTTATTCTGTGGGACAATATAATTACAACAATATCATATTTACAAAACATTTGTATTTTTTTATTTTTTATTATTATTTATTTCTTTTTACTTACAAGTAAAGGATGCCTGTCCAGTCAGACTTTATTACATCTGAATCTAACATCTCATTATCAGATGAGTCAGGTGAAGGTACCTCTGCAGTTAATCCTAAAACCAAGCAAGGGACCCCATGATAGTTACACCATTAGGGCCCTGATATACCCACAACCCACTCCTCATATTTCCAGAGGGGAGCAACATGCTCTAGATTGGTTAGCTAATCATGAAGAGAAAGTAGTCTCTAGAGCAGATAAAGGAGGGGCAGTGGTGGTAGGGTACAGGACGGATTACATTGGGGAAGTTAATAACCAGTTAGGGAATTTCATGGTATATGAGAGCCTATCTTGTAACCACACTGCTAAGAGCAAAGAAAAGGTTCATACCTTACTAAGGAATATGTGAATAAAGGGGTTATGTCAGAGAAAATTTCTCTTAAACCGCTCCCTAAGAACCTGAAATTTTCCTACTGGTATATATTGCCCAAGGTCCAATGCCAGATAACAGGGAAGGGAATGAAGTAAATTCTCTGGCAAATCTCACCTGTTTAAACCAAGAAAAGGTGAGGTGCTGCCCTAGTAACATAAAAACACACAAATCACCAGGCCCAGAAGGCATCCATCCCAGGGTTTTGCAAGAATGAAATACCGTGCTAGACAGACCCCTATTCACTATATTTAAAGATTCTATAATGACAGGGATTGTTCCACAGGACTGCCGCTTTGCAAATGTGGTACCAGTATTCAAAAAGGGATCCTGGGAACTATAGGCCTGTTAGGTTAACATCTGTAGTGGGTAAGATTTTTGAGGGTTTTCTGAGAGATGCTATTCTGGAATATCTTAATGAAAATAACCTTCTAACAGAGCACCAACATGGGTTTATGCGGGATCGGTTCTGTCAGACTAATCTGATCAGCTTCTATGAGGAGGTCAGTTATAGATTGGATCGGGGTGAAGCTGTGGATATTATATATCCGGACTTTTCGAAGGCGTTTGATACTGTGCCACCGAAAAGGTTATTAAATAAAATGAGGATGCTGGGATTGGGGGAGGACATATGTAAATTGGTTAGCAACTGGCTCAGTGACAGGAAGCAGAGAGCAGCTCTGAGTGTTTAGGACTCCAGCATGAGTCAGAAATGCTTGCTGACAGGACTGATCAGGAAAAATACAATAGAAAGAAGCATATTTTTCATTAACATGCTATTGGAAAGTTATTCAACATTCATTAATCTAAAATATATCAAAAGTTTATTTGATGAGAGGTACCCTTTAATGTGGATAAATGTAAGGTTATGTACTTGGGTCGTAATAACAAAATGTACAATTATGTGCTAAATAATAAGACATTAGGTAAAACTTCTACAAAAAAAGGCTTGGGGGTACTGGTGGACAGTAAACTCAACCTTAGACTACCATCACACACAAGTACAGACACTATATTATGAACTACACTAACTTTACAGCCCTTGTAGCATAGTCAAATGAAATAAATTCCTGGAATACCCCTTTACCAACACAGTCAATATGGCATTTACCCTACAGTTTAATGATCAGTCCCTCGAGTTTTTGGATGTGCTGGTTCATGTAGAGGAAGGTAGATTGATTACATCTGGTTACAGAAAATTTATAGCACATATTGCCATGTTACATTTTGAGAGCTCATATCCCTATTATGTGAAAGAAGTATTCCATACAGTCAGTTTTTTCACTTAAAACATCTAAACAACAACAATAATACCTTCCTAAACCAAGCAATGGATTTGAAACACAGACTAACAGACAGAATGTCTTCTCAAGAGTTAACCAGATAAACAGAAAAGACTTACTTACTCAGAAAAAAGAAAACAGAGTTGTGTTCTAATACCTCCATGAATCAGATGATTAACCCCTTAATGACTCAGCCCTTTTTCACCTTAGCACCTTAAGGACCATGGACGTGTATACATGTCCAGGCTGAATGCACATTCAGCCATTAGTACGTGTATACTCGTCCATAGCTCTCGTGGGTGCTGCCCAGTGCACCCACGAGATCGCGGCAGGGACTCGGCTGTAGCACACAGTCGGGACCCTGCCGCACTGCCGGGACCGAACTAAACTTCGGTCCTGGCAGTTTAACCCTTACAGCTGCAGCTCCCTCTGTCACCTGTGCACCACCCCGCAGCGCGATCGCGGGGTGCTGTGTGTGATCCCCGGCGGGCGGGGACCTGCTGCACTGCCGGGACCGAAGACAACTTCGGTCCCGGCAAATTAACCCTTACAGCTGCGGTCGGAAGCGACCGCGAGCTATAAGGAGTTTTGACAGAGGGAGGGGGCTCCCTCTGTCTCTCCTATAGCACCCTGCAACAACCGCAGGGTGCTGCTGCTTACCTGGGCAGCCGGGGGTCTTTACTAGGACCCCCAGGTCTGCCCTGGTTATTGCCTGTGAGGACGTGCCAGAGGCACGTCCTCATATGCTGCCTGCTAGTGTAAAACTAGCAGGCAGCATATAGTTGCAATGCTTTGGAATACTAAGTATTCCAAAGCATTAAAAAAAAGTGTAAAAAAAATATAAAATAAATAAAAGTGTAAAAAGAAAGACCATAAGTGTAAAAAAATAAAATGTAAAAAAAGTGTAAAAAAATAATAAAAATATATTTATTAAATAAGTATAATCAAAAATAAAAATGCATAATGTGTGGGATCACACGGCGCACATCCGCAGCATATTACGTGCTGCGGATGCCCGCCAACAGTCACAATAATGAGCTCCCTGCTGCGGCTAGGTAGCTTTATGTGTCCACTCATAGCGGCAGATTTCCCGCCGGCAGTCATGAGTGGACACATTGAGCTACCCAGCCACAGCAGTGATCTCGCCCTTTTGACTGCTGGGGGGCATCCGCGGTGTGAGATAACCTGCGGATGTGCTCTATGTGCCCCTACATTGCGGTCCCGTTCATACTTCGTTTCCGCAGTGTTAGAGGTATCCGTCAGCATCACGTCAAAAAGAGTGATGCTGACGTATACTGTAGCAGCTCCATCCATTTCTGAATGAGACGGGTACAGTATACATTCGCATCCCTTTTTTGACATGACAACAGACACCGATACTGCAGAAACGCAGTATGAATGGGGACTATTCATATAATGATGCCCTGTAAGCCAAAGGGGGCTCCTCTCCTACTTGGTCCTACCAGGCGGTCAGGCAACCAGATATGGCCTGAGTAGGGGTACTGCCCAGCCTGGGACGAACAGCGTGATAAAATATGGGGGCATTTCCTCCATTTCAGAAGCGACGTACCAAAATGATGTTCCACAAATAAAGAATTTGTAGGGAAAAAAAGCTTATTTCTATTTTTTTTCATTCACTTTGAAATAATTCTAGCCACACAATAAGGGCTCAACGTGCTCACTTTTGCCCTAGGTGAATACTTTAGGGGGTGTAGTTTTGAAAATGGGGTCACATCTGGGGGTGCGGTATTGTTCTGACAGCTGGAATGCTTTGCAAGATGAAGTGCAGACTATAATTTGTATAATGATATCCTGAAAGCCAAATGGTGCTCCTCTCCTTTTGGGTCCCACCGTGTGGCCATGCAACCAAATATGGTCTAAGCGGAGGTATTACCGAACACGGGACAAACAGCGTAATAAAATATGGGGCGTTTGCTACTTTTCAGATGCAATGTACAAAAAATATGTCCCACAAATAATGCATTTGTGAAAAAAAATGTTTTTTTTTATTTTTCTACTGACTTTGTATCCATTCCAGCCACACAAAAATGACTCAAAGTACTCACTTTTGGTCTAGATGAATACTTTAGGGGTGTAGTTTCCAAAATGGGGTCACTTGTGGGGGTGCGGTATGGTTCTGGCAGCTAAAACCCTTTGCAGGCATGAAGTGCCGCCTACAATCCATTCGGCCTAAAATGATGCTCTGAAAGCCAAATGGCGCTCCTATGCTTCTGGGTCCTACCACGCCGCCAAGGAACCAAATATGGCCTAAGCGGTGATATTTCCAAACACGGGCCTAGTAGCTTAATAAAATATAGGGTGCATTTCTTGCAATATCAGAAGTGATGTACAAAAAATATGTCCCACAAATGATGCATTTGTGAAAAAATGCAAATTTCGAATTTTTAACACTGACTTTGTAATAATTCCTGCCAAAAAACTATAGTGTTAAAATACTCACTGTACCCCCTAACGATACCTTGAGGGGTCTAGTTTTTAAAATAAGGTCATTTGGGGGGGGGGTGTTCCTATGTTCTACCACCTTCAAACTTCTGCAAACCTTGCATAGCACATAAAAAAATATGTACTTTTCAAATTTTCTAAATTTCAAGTTACCGTATTTATCGGCGTATAACACGCACTTTTTAGGCTAAATTTTTTTAGCCTAAAGTCTATGTGCGTGATATACGCCGATACACCCCCAGGAAAGGCAGGGGGAGAGAGGCCGTCGCTGCCCGCTTCTCTCCCCCTGCCTTCCCTGGGGTCTAGAGACCTGCTGCCGGCCCTTCTCTCCCCCTAGCTATCGGCGCCGCTGCCCGTTCTGTCCCCCTGACTATCGGTGCCGGCGCCGCTGCCCCGTTGCCTCCCCCCATCCACGGTGGCATAATTACCTGGGTCGGGTCCGCGCTGCTGCAGGCCTTCGGCGTGCATCCCCTGCGTTGTTGCTATGCACGGCGCACTGACGTCATGCGCCGCGCCGTGCAGCGCATAGCAACGACGGCGCCCTGGCTATCGGCGCCGGCAATGGGGCGTCGGCACCGATAGTCAGGGGGACAGAACGGGCAGTGGCGCCGATAGCCAGGAGGAGGGAAGGGCCGGCAGCAGGGCTCTAGACCCCAGGAAAGGCAGGGGGAGAGAAGCGGGCAGCGACGGCCTCTCTCCTCCTGCCTTTCCTGGGGGTATATCTGGGTATACACACGCACACACGCACCCTCATTTTACCATGGATATTTGGGTAAAAAACTTTTTTTACCCAAATATCCTTGGTAAAATGAGGGTGCGTGTTATAGGCCGGTGCGTGGTATACCCCGATAAATACAGTATATTGTTAGGCTTCTAATTAATTTTAAATGTTAATTAAAAACAAAAAAATGCTGTCAAAATAAAGTTGACATCTGAAAGTATAAGTTTTGTAAACTATTTGGTCAGTAAGTATAAATATATGCAACCTATTAGTGTTAAAATAGCAAAAAATCTTTTTTTTTTTTTTTTAAATGTCATGATTTTTTGCATGGTAAAAAAAAAACTACAAATGATATCAGCTTACTTTTACTATGTACATGAAGGACGACTTGTGACAAAAAAACTGTGTCGTAATTATCATGATTGGCAAAACTTTACCAGAGTTATTCTCTAATAAAGACAGACATTCCCCCATTTGAAAAACAGGCCTGGTCTTTCAGGGGCGTACAGGTTTACTTGTGCTTGTCCTTAAGGGGTTAAGGACTGAGCCCTCTTTTGCAATTCTGAACACTGTCACTTTATGCATTAATAACTTTGGGATGCTTTTACCGATTATTCTGATTGCGAGATTGTATTTTCGTGACATATTCTACTTTAACATAGTGGTAAATTTTTGTTGTTACTTGCATCCTTTCTTGGTGAAAAATCCCCAAATTTCATGAAACTCTGTCTGTAAGGAAAATGGATTTTCCAAATAAATTATATTTTGATTCACAAATACAATATGTCTATTTTATGTTTGCATCATAAAGTTGAGATGTTTTTACTTTTGGAAGACATCAGAGGGCTTCAAAGTTCAGTAGCGATTTTCCAATTTTTGACAAAATTTTCAAAATCTGAATTTTTCAGGGACCAGTTCAGTTTTGAAGTGGATTTGAGTCGTCTTCATATTAGAAATACCCCATAAATGACCCCATTATAGAAACTGCACCCCCAAAGTATTCAAAATGACATTCAGAAAGTGTGTTAACCCTTTAGGTGTTTCACAGGAATAGCAGCATCATTTTTTTACACTTGCATGTTCTTGTAGACCCAGTTTTTGAAAGGGGTAAAAGGAGAAAAAGAAAAAGCCCCCCAAAATTTGTACCCCAATTTCTCTCGAGTAAGGCAATATCTCATATGTGGATGTCAAGTGTTCTGTGGGTGCACTACAAGGCTCAGAAGGGAAGGAGTGACAATGGGATTTTGGAGAGTGAGTTTTTCTGAAATGGCTTTTGGGGGGCATGTAACATTTAGGAAGCCCCTATGGTGCCGGGACAGCAAAAAAAAAAAAAAAAAACTTGTTATACTATTTTGGAAACTGCACCCCTCAATGAACGTAACAAGGGGTCCAGTGAGCCTTAACACCCCACAGGTGTTTGACGACTTTTCGGTAAAGTCGGATGTGTAAATGAATAATTTTTTTTCACTAAAATGCTGGTTTTCCCCCAAAAATTTTACATTTTTATAAGGGGTTATAGGAGAAAATGCCCCCCAAAATTTGTAACCCCATCTCTTTTGAGTATGGAAATACCCCATGTGTGGACGTCAAGTGCACTGCGGGCAAACTACAATGCTCAGAAGAAAAGGAGTCACATTTGGCTTTTGGAAAGCAAATACACCCTGTGTCCTGAAGAGGTTAATAATACGATCAGGAAAAACTGGCATATGATCGAGCGTCACCCAGATCTAGAAGAAGTTTGCATACACAGTCCCCTAATTGCCTATAGACTTAATGGGGGAGATTTATCAAAATCTGTCCAGAGGAAATGTTGTCCAGTTGCCCATAGCAACCAATCAGATTGCTTCTTTCATTTTTAACAAGGCCTCTGCAAAATGAAAGAAGCGATCTGGTTGCTATGGGAAACTGGGAAACTTTTCCTCTGCACAGGTTTTGATAAATATTCCCCAATAAAACTAACGGCAATGCATTAAAGAACAGACAGGCTCGTAGGATTAAGTCAGAAAAAATCTAACTGGCTTATAGGTCATTTTCCTATAGGTAACTTTTTAGATGCAGAAATTAAACTTACTGCTAAATTATTACACCAGACAGAAAATTTACTCTCGGTGCCTGCAGGATGAATGTGAGACAATTCATAACCTGCAAGAGCACGTATGTATTGTACTATCTGATATGCCCATGCGGGCTGTATTACATAGGGAAAACAAAAAGAACGTTGTACTTATGAATCAAGGAACATTGGTGATCACTAAAAACAGGAGTGGGGGCTCCCAGATTAATTTCACGTATGTTAAATGTCGATAAAGGAGATGCATGGCCATGGAAGTTTGCAGGCATTGAGAGGGTTAAATGGCCTTATAGAGGAGGAGACAGGCACAAGTACTTGCTGCAAGCAGAAGCTCACTGAATTATGTGAACCAGAGTGCTCGGTCTTTTAGGTCTGAATGACCGTAATGAACTTTTCTTTAGTTTGTATATTGTTTTTACCATACTGTGTCCTGTATTATATTAAGTGTGTTTGTATTTGTACAGATATTTTTTTTCATAATTGGGTGCACAGTATGTATTAATGGTAAGGAGTAACCTCCTGTTACTCCTTACCATTAATACATACTGTGCACCATATTGTGAAAAAAAAATATCTGTACAAATACAAACACACTTAATGGACTTCACCGGGGGCCTGAGTAAATGCCTACTGGCGTGAAACAGAGGCTGTCGTCTGGGTGCATGCTCCTGCGGTCTTAAATCTGCTCTTTCTGGATGTGAATGTTAGGTCAGACAGTTCTGCATGTGGCTATGATATAAATTTAATCAGATAGCCTAGTAAGTATCCTACTCCCAACAAAATACAAAAAAGGCCTTTGATTCCTTGTGCATGCACTGGAGTAATTCACACAGACACACTTGGTCAGTGGTAAAATACATCTGATCTTTCTTAAGCAGGCCCCTGATTTATATAACCTCTGTAATTAGAATAGGTTCCCACCCCCTGCTAGGGGGAAAGGCATGCCACTCCTGAGTCATTCCCGGGCTTTCTTTGTTCAAAGTCTTCAGACGATGGTGGGGGCCAGATGAAGTGAGCAGAGAGGGGAGGGGCAGATGGGGAAGGGGGCTCCTAAATGAATCATTTTTTTACATGGAAGGAAAACATAGATACATCTATTACAAGCCAGCCCCCCCCCCCCCCCCCCCCAAAAAAAAAAAAATGATCATTTTACCTTTCCCTAATTTCCATCATCCTAACTCATCTGCCCCAATTTGTTTTCTCGAACGTTTCACTGTACTTTAGTTGACCCATGGCTTGTCCATGGACCCCCTTAGCCTCAGACTTTACACATATGGAGTCAGATGCTGTCCCTAAGGTTTACTGATTTTATAGTTTATAGCATTTTCGACAGCCTTCTCACACATCTTCTTTAAACAAGGCAAAACACAACACACAACAAAGGCTAGGATTATCAGGATTATAGGTATGGTTATTCCTATCTGGGCCAAAGTCTTTTTCCACACTCCAATCCAATCAAAATACTGATCACTGGGTTCTGAGATTCCAGAATTCTTTTTAAGTTCTATCGATAGATCTTCTAATTTCTTTATGGCTATGGTTACTTTACCATTGGGTCCTGTGTTGGCTGGTATATAGGTACAAAAGGTTTCCCCAAACATTTTACATACTCCCCCTGTTTCCGCCAACACCATATCTAATGCCATACGATTTTGCAATGTTATAGTAGATGTGAAGCTTAGTTGTTCCGCCTGACCTTTAAGAGCATCCACTGAGAAATGTATAAATCTCTGCTGATTATAATAGATATAGTTTATCCAATCTACATTCTTGTTTATGGAAATCTGGGTTATTATAGACTCAAATCCAGCTTTTACTTGATCTCTAGCTTTAAATTCATCTATAGCATCAATATATACATGGGGGTCAATGCTCCCAGCAGGGGCTGCACGTTTACTTCTAGAGTGTGATTTGGGTTCCTCTGTATGTTCAGTAGTGAAAATGTGTATGGGCATAAGAACCTTAGCTAGTGTGCATTCTCCAGTCCAGTTCCCTTCTAATCGAGTTCTGAGTTTCATATCCCCACAAAATAAATATATGTCCCCTAGTGACTGGACCTGGTTCTGTAACTTGGTTTTGTCTATTTCCCTATACGAGGAGCAATAACCCTTGCTAAAGATCCCCCTAAATCTACCCTGGTTTCCTGGGACAGAATAACAAGTGTAGTTCCCAGGGTAGATAGTTATGCTGTCTCCTGGCTTGGGGGTGTTGGTAGTTATAGGGTATTCTTTCTTCCAGTTCTCACAACTGATGTGGTCTGTGGAACTATTAGTGTACAGGCTAAGAAAGCATTCCTCTGCCTGTTCAGGAATATTTAATGGTACTGTACCTAGATGGGGTCTTGCACTGCCACAAACATAGCAGCCGGATTTATTGGACTTGTCAGCGGAGTTCCTCATCCATTCTAACCAGAGATTTGTATCAGAGTATCCTGTCTCTATGGCCATGGTGTCTTCAAAAATGGGGTTGGCAATAGCTACCATTTTATTATATTATATTCTCCCTGCATGATGACATGTCCCTGTTTTGATCAGGGTCATTCAGGTGAGTAAGGATTTCCCATTTAAATCCTTTCTTCTTAAGGCACTTTCTGGCTTATATCTCCAGTCCTCCCCTGTGTTCCACCTTACTGCTCCCCAATAGGCACACTTATCCCTCCAGTACTCATCAGTGACACAAATATAAGTTGACTGAGATGGGTGATACATACTACATTGCCAGCGCTGGTTTGGACAGCTAACTACGTTACAGTAATCAAAGGAAAGTGATGCCACATGGGTGTTTGAGGAATTATACCAGAATGTGGGTAGGTCACTTTTTCGAGTAATGGAAACTTCTTGGCCTAGTGCCATAGATACTGAAAAAAGGATATGTATAATCATCATGGTCTGGACAGCGTAGCTTTTTAGTCCTCTGGTGCTGATGCCTTCTTGCAGTGGGAGACGTGGATCCAAGTGTTCTTCCCTCCCACTTTAACTGAAGTGGCTGTGGTCAGCAAGACTTGGAATGGACCATCAAATCTGGGCTTGAGAGGGTTCTTTCTCACAAATTTCTTTATTAGTACCCAATCACGAGTCAATAGCTTGTGAGTTCCAGTATCTGCTTCAGGATCTGGAATAGAAGAAAACACTCGGGCATGTATCTTAGTCAACTCTGTTGACAATGCGGTCACATAATTAGTTAGGGCATCAGATTGCATTTGTAGCTGCTGAGAATAGTAACACCCTAATCTAGGAGCAGTGCCGAACAAGTTCTTATAAGGGGATATTGAATGTTCTCCTCTAGGGGTGTATCTGACACTATAGAGGGCTATGGATAAACTATCAGGCCAGGGCAAACCAGTTTCTTGGGACATTTTCAACATATGCGTTTTAAGGGTACCATTCATCCTTTCAACATTCCCACTGCTCTGGGGATGATAGGGGGTGTGAAAAGACAAAGTAACTCCTAGTGCAGACCAAATTTCTTTAGTCAATGTGGCTGTGAATGCAGGTCCTTGGTCACTTTCTATTACTTCTGGTACTCCATACCGACACACTATTTCACTGAGTAGTTTCTTGGCCATGGTTTTGGCTATCATATTGACTACCACGTAGGCCTCCGGCCATCCCGAGAACATGTCCACCACCACAAGGGCGTATTCAAATCTTCCGCTCTTTGGCATCTGGATGTGGTCGATCTGTATCCTTTGGAATGGATATAATGGTTTTGCCAGGTGTTTCTGGGGTGTCTTCTCTGTACGGCCTGGATTACATTTTGCACAAATAGCGCAGGACTTGCAGTAAATGTCTGTTAGTGGCGTGATCCCTGGTGCTGTATAATATTTCTGGATGAGGGCATTCATGAGAGTTTTTGACAGATGAACAGCACCATGTATGTGCCCACTGTACCACTGCTGGATACATACTTCTTTGTAAGCAGGGTTTCCTGTTATTTTCGAATAAGCCATTCCTATTCAACATGGCCCCCTTCTGTTTCCATATGGCTTTTTCTTCAGCACTTGCTGCCTCTTGAAGTTCTTTCAGTTGGGATTTGTCCACTGGTAGGGTTTGTAGAGCCCGCATTGAAGTATTTTCCACTCTGCTCTTCTCTTACTGTGAGTTTCTGGCTGCTTGCTTGGCTGCAGAATCCGCTAGGTGATTGCACTTTGCTTCCCTAGAGTTCAATCGTCCCTGAGCCCTCACTTTCAGAATCGCCACTTGAGTTGGGAGGAGTAGAGCATCCATCAGATCCCTGATGGCCATGCTATGTTTCATTGGTGTTCCCGCTGCTGTCAGAAAGCCTCTGGTTCTCCAGATGACTCCAAAATCATGTGTGATGCCAAAACCATATCTCGAATCTGTGTGGATATTTGCTGTTTTTCCTTATGCCAGGCAGCATGCCATGGTCAGGCCTTGAAGTTCAGCTTCTTGTGCTGACATGGTAGGAGGTAGGGCCTCAGCTTTTAGTACTGCATCTTCTGTTGTGACGGCATATCCTGTGTGGTATCTTCCGTGTTCGTCTGCAAATCTTGAACCGTCCACAAACATAGTGAGGTCTGGATTGGGCAGAAGGGGTTTCACTTACAGTTGGCAAGTGTGCGGTTTCCATTTTCATGAGTTCATGGGAGTGTTTTGTGTGACTGGAATCCTCATGACCATCTTCATCATCATCTTTCCCTTTGTCTCCCCCCCTCAGGAAGTGGAAGCAGAGTGGAAGGATTAAATACATTGCATCGCAGTAGAGTGACATTGTCGGGTATCAACAGGGAGCATTGGAGCCTGAGATGCCGTGCTGTGGAGAGATGTTTGGTTTGAGTCTGGTTTAGTATAGCAGAGATTTCGTGTGGAGCCAGAAGAATGAGTTGGTGTCCCAGAACTAGGTCTGCAGTTTTATCCAGACGTGCTTGTGCAGCAAACACAGCTCTAAGGCAGGATGGGTTTCCTCTGGCCACAGCATCAAGTCTGCAGGAGTAGTAGCCTATTGGTCGCATTCTGTTGCCATGAGACTGAGAGAGGACTCCAGTAGCATGTCCCTGTCGCTCTGACACATACAGTTTAAAAATCTTATCATAGTCCGGTAGTCCCAGAGCAGGTGCTGAGGTGATGGCATTTTTTAGATTGAAGAAGTTGGAAATGGCTTCCTCAGGAAGGTCAGAGGGGTCTGTCTTCAAGGTCATAGAGTGGTTGCATCAATAGAGAGGCCTCTGGGATCCATAACCGACAGTAAGAGATTAATCCTAGGAAAGCATGTAGAGCCTTGGGCCCTGCTGGTATTGGAAGGTTGTGTATTGTTTGCACTCTGTCCTGAGTAAGGTGTCTAGTTCCTTGCGAAATGTAATGACCAAGGAACACAACTGAGGTGGAGCACCATTGAAGTTTCTGTTTGGAGGCTTTGCAACCCTGATCGGCTAGGTAACAGAGCAGGCTTTGAGTGTCTCTCAGCAGATGGAAGGTCGTCAGCACACAGAAGGAGATCATCCACATATGATTGAAGCACTATAGATGGGTTCTGCGCTTGCCAAGTGGATAGGATGAGAGTCATGGCCTTGGAAAACTGGCTAGGGGAGTTCTGAGCTCCTTGAGGCATCACGGTCCAGGTGTACTATTGTCCTTCATGAGTGAAAGCAAATAGGTACCAGCATTTCGGATCTAAAGGTATACTGAAGAAAGCATTAGATAAGTCCACGAATGTGAAATACTTGGCAGTAGGAGGCACTATCCAATGCTGTGGCCTCATTGACAGCTCTCAGGTCTTGAGCCATCCTGTATTTTTCAGGCTCTCCCTTTGGAGTCTTCTTTTTAATTGGAAACAGAGGCGTGTTACACAGAGATGTGCAGGGTGTAAGAGCCCCATTGTTGATTAAGGTCTGAACTTGTTTAGTGATTGCTTCTGATTGGGCACTCTTCAATGGGTACTGCGGATTCCTTGGAAGGGGTGCTCCTGGTTTAAGGACAGCAGGCACTGGTGGTACTCTTAGGCGACCTATCTCTTCAGGTCCAGTTGACCACAGATATTCCGGTATACGGGCCAACACTTCAGGCGGTATAGTGGTTGGAGAAGCTTGTTCCAGGGCCAGGAGTAAAGGGATTGAGCACAAGGCAGAGATATCCTCGGTCTCTAATGGAGAGGACACAGAGATGGTACCATCTTCTCCAAATCGGATAGTGGCTTACAGTCTTGACAGGACGTCTGCACCCAGCAGGTTGAGTGGGCAGGTGGAGGAAGCAACAAATCTAGCCAGCAAGTGAGGAAAATTAGAAATCTGTAGAGGCTTCGTGAGTGGGCTGCTCCTAGGGATACCATCAACACCCACACAGAAGACATCAGTGGTGGACAGGAAAGAGGGATCAGGTAGATCTTGAGCCCTAATAACGCTTCTGGCTGCACCTGTGTCTATCAGGAAAGTGATGGGATGTCCCTCGATGGGTAGAGTAATTCTAGCCAAAGGGCCATCTTTGTTGTTTGCTGATACTGCCATAGCTGGTGAGTGAGACACAGGCTTGCCCAAATCCTATGGGAGCAGATCCATATGGTTCTGCACGAGTCTTTGTCCTTGGCTTGGGTAGTACCTGGGGTCTGGTGTACCAGGGAGTCCATTATGTTTCTGGTGCTGGTAATTGCCTGAATACTGGCCCTGATGGGGGTCTGATCTTCTTGGGGATCTGCAGTCACTTTGAAAGTGCCCAGGTTTGTTGCAGTTATAACAGACTGAAGGTTGGCGTCGTCCAGGCGGTGGGTTAGGGAGGTCCTCAGTCATCATAAGAGGGGTTGGCTTCTTGGTGAGAGCATGGCTGGACTCTAACCCTTTTGCCACTTAGAGTAGGGTATCAAGGTCAACACTCTGTATTCCGGGCGTGACGGTACAAGGCCCTTCTTTATGGGAGCCTTCAGGCCATTGACAAAAGCAGAGGACAACATCTGTGAATGTGATTTGTTGGACAAGGTCATAGAAGAGTTGCTTGAGTCGGGCATAGAATTTTTCAACCGATTTGCCTTTGTCTTGACTAACATCATGGACATTGGTCGCTTGATCGGCTAATCTGTCTTGGGCCCACTTCAACAGGCGTTCACAGAAATAGGTGCCTGACTGGTATGTGGTATCTTCAGGGTAGTGTCCTTTCCTAAGATCAGGTTCCATAATTGGCCAGTAAGCATCCCCAGCCTTAATCTGAAATATCCTCTGTAGATCCTTCAATGAAGCTGAGTAGGTCTGTTGGATTTCCCGGATCCTACGGTAAAAGGGCATTGATTGCTTTTCTGGGTCTGGGAGCTGAGCAACAAGAGTAGCTGCTTGAGAAGGGCTAAAGGTACCATACATAGTAGGGGCATCATGAGGGGCATTGCCCCGTGTATAATCCTTGGGCCACCTTGAAGCTGATGGGGTGTCTTCAAAAGGGGTCTCAGACTGATTCCTTGGGTCATATGCTGACATATTGACACTTTTGGGTGTAAAAGGCATGGTGGTTGGTAGTTGCCAAGTAGGTGCCAGTTGGGTCCCTCGTCCTTTGAGATGGGGTCCTGGTCCATAAGGGTCCACAGGGAAGATAACCTCAGCAGCAGATGTGTGAGATTGGAACTGCTGAGTTGGGGCCACTCCTGCCAGATCTATGCCTCCACTGGCTACCTCAGATTTGTTTTTCTCATCCTTCTGCTCCTCACTGTCTTCTGATCCATCCGTAGAGAGAGTGAGAACAGGTACCGGAGGGACATGATAGGAACCATCTAAGTTAAGTACAGGGTAGATAAGGACAGGTTTTATGGGTGTAGCAAGATGGCTGCTAGGAATGGAAGGAACTGTAGGAGCAGTGGGTGCCTCAATATGGCTATTGAGGGCAGAAGAGGACATTGGAACAGTGACTGTCCCAAAATGGCTGCTGGGGGTGGAGGAAGATGTTGGAACAGTGACTGTCCCAAAATGGCTTCTGGGGGCGGAGGAAGTGGGAATACTGAGTGAGTCAACATGGCTGCTAAGGGCGGAAGTGGGAGGAACTTCACTTCCGGCATTGGGAACATGGTTACTAAGGGTGGAAGTGGGAGTACATGATGAGTTGACATGGTTGCTAGGGGCGGAAATGGGAGGAACTTCACTTCTGGGAGTGGTAACATGGCTACCTCCATATGGAGAAAGCATGGGATATATGGAGGAAGAAACAATGGGGGTAGAGATTTTAGGGTGCGGCCTGTGCCTGCCACAACTATAACAAATATCATTCCATAAGGAATTTTGAGCACCACAATGAAAACATGATCAATAAGGATATGGTGGTGGCTGATTACACCCTCCAACATTGGATGCAGATGGTACAGAAGGTATTTCATCTATATTTTCACATTTATGATAGACACATAATTTGGTCCCCTTTTTCTATTTCTTGCTCTAACCATCCCTCCTTATGTACAAATTTAGCCATACTAAACCATGCTTCCGCTGACTTGAGCAATTTTCTGTCCATTAAGACTCCTTTCTTTGTTCTAAGTGCTATTCTCCATAATTCAGGTTGTAAACGCCCCCCCCCCCCCCCCCCCCCCCCCGCTGTGTATGGTATCCCACATACTTTTAACAGCCTATCTATTCTTCTCACATTCCCTTCCCCCTCTCTTTCTGCCACCAAGTCACATGCCAAAAAACTTTTCTCTGGCCTCACAATCTTTTGCCCCATCTCTCTTGAGATCCAAATCCTTCACTCTATTCTTCTCCTTAACTTTCACTGTCCCAATATTCTGTCTATGTGCTGCACACACTATCCCCCCCTGCTCAGCCCCCCTGCTTCCTTCAACACAACACAGAGAGGCTGAACAGGCAATGTAAGCAAGCCTCAACCCTGCACTTAAAATCTCCCTCTCTCAGCAAGAGCCCACAAGGCCCTCCCCTTCCTTCTCTTTCTTGGTGGACAGTGGGCTGCAGCTGCAAAACCTCCAGCTGTTTGCACAACTGAAACCCCTCCTGTACTTTAGAAGATATCTTTTAAAACACTAACACAGTAGAATTCAATCAACAAACACTTTTGAACTAGATCTAGTAATACATTAGCTAGCTTAACACGTAATTCATGGACACGAGACAAAACAAGACACAACACATATACAATGAGTGTTACGCCTAGCGCTCCGGGTCCCCGCTCCTCCCCGGAGCGCTCACGGCGTCTTTCTCCCTGCAGCGCCCCGGTCAGTCCCGCTGACCGGGAGCGCTGCACTGTCTTGGCCGTTGGGGATGCGATTCGCACAGCGGGACGCGCCCGCTCGCGAATCGCATCCCAGGTCACTTACCCGTCCCGGTCCCCTGCTGTCATGTGCTGGCGCGCGCGGCTCCGCTCTCTAGGGCGCGCGCGCGCCAGCTCTCTGAGACTTAAAGGGCCAGTGCACCAATGATTGGTGCCTGGCCCAATTAGCTTAATTGGCTTCCATCTGCTCCCTGGCTATATCTAGTCTCCTCCCTTGCACTCCCTTGCCGGATCTTGTTGCCTTGTGCCAGTGAAAGCGTTTAGTGTGTCCAAAGCCTGTGTACCTGAACTTCTGCTACCCATCCTGACTACGAACCTTGCCGCCTGCCCCCGACCTTCTGCTACGTCTGACCTTGCCTCTGCCTAGTCCTTCTGTCCCACGCCTTCTCAGCAGTCAGCGAGGTAGAGCCGTTGCTAGTGGATACGACCTGGTTGCTACTGCCGCAGCAAGACCATCCCGCTTTGCGGCGGGCTCTGGTGAAAACCAGTAGCTTCTTAGAACCGGTCCACTAGCACGGTCCACGCCAATCCCTCGCTGACACAGAGGATCCACTACCTGGAAGCCGAATCGTGACAGTAGATCCGGCCATGGATCCCGCTGAGGTGCCGCTGCCAAGTCTCGCTGACCTTACCACGGTGGTCGCTCAGCAATCGCAGCAGATTGCCCAACAAGGACAGCAGCTGTCGCAGTTGACCGCCACGTTACAGCAACTTCTGCCTCTGCTACAGCAGCAACCATCTCCTCCGCCAGCTCCTGCACCTCCTCCGCAGCGAGTGGCCGCTCCTAGCCTCCGCTTGTCCCTGCCGGACAAATTTGATGGGGACTCCAGACTCTGCCGCGGATTTTTGTCTCAGTGTTCCCTGCATATGGAGATGATGTCGGACTTGTTTCCTTCAGAACGGTCTAAGGTGGCGTTTGTAGTAAGCCTTCTTTCAGGAAAGGCCTTGTCTTGGGCCACACCGCTCTGGGACCGCAATGATCCTGCCACAGCCACAGTCCAGGCCTTCTTCACTGAACTCCGGAGTGTCTTCGAGGAGCCAGCCCGAGCTTCTTCTGCCGAGACTGCCCTGTTGAACCTGGTCCAGGGTAATTCTTCCGTTGGCGAGTATGCCGTACAATTCCGTACTCTTGCTTCAGAATTATCCTGGAATAACGAGGCTCTCTGCGCGACCTTTAAAAAAGGCCTATCCAGTCGCATCAAGGATGTGCTGGCCGCACGAGAGATTCCTGCCAATCTGCAAGAACTCATCCATCTAGCTACCCGCATTGACATGCGTTTTTCTGAGCGACACCAAGAGCTCCGCCAGGAAAAAGACTTAGATCTCTGGGCACCTCTCCCACAGTATCCGTTGCAATCTACGCCTGGGCCTCCCGCCGAGGAGGCCATGCAAGTGGATAAGTCTCGCCTGACCCAGGAAGAGAGGAATCGCCGTAGGGAAGAAAATCTCTGTCTTTACTGTGCCAGTACCGAGCATTTCTTGGTGGATTGCCCTATCCGTCCTCCACGCCTGGGAAACGCACGCACGCACCCAGCTCACGTGGGTGTGGCGTCTCTTGGTTCCAAGTCTGCTCCTCCACGTCTCACGGTACCCGTGCGGATTTCTTCTTCAGCCAACTCCTCCCTCTCAGCCGTGGCCTGCTTGGACTCCGGTGCCTCTGGAAATTTTATTTTGGAGTCATTTGTTAATAAATTCAGCATCCCGGTGACCCGTCTCGTTAAGCCGCTCTACATTTCCGCGGTCAACGGAGCCAGATTGGACTGCACCGTGCGTTACCGCACAGAGCCCCTCCTCATGTCTATTGGACCCCACCTTGAGAGGATTGAGTTCTTTATTCTCCCCAACTGTACCTCTGAGGTCCTCCTCGGTCTGCCTTGGCTCCGGCTTCATTCCCCCACCATTGATTGGACCACCGGGGAGATCAGGAACTGGGACTCTGCCTGCCACAGGAAGTGCCTCTCCCCCCCTCCCAGTCCCGTCAGGCAAGCCTCTGTGCCTCCCCATGGTCCCCGTCCTGGTGTCACACTGCCCCGTGCCAGGCCTCGCCCTCTGCCCTCCCTCCCCATTCCCACTCCTGCTGTACTGCCTGCCGTTGAGGAAATCCTCCATTCTTTCCCGGTGTCCTCATCCCAGGGGAGGCAGTTACCGGACAAAGAGAAGGGGAGACCTAAGGGGGGGGGTACTGTTACGCCTAGCGCTCCGGGTCCCCGCTCCTCCCCGGAGCGCTCACGGCGTCTTTCTCCCTGCAGCGCCCCGGTCAGTCCCGCTGACCGGGAGCGCTGCACTGTCTTGGCCGTTGGGGATGCGATTCGCACAGCGGGACGCGCCCGCTCGCGAATCGCATCCCAGGTCACTTACCCGTCCCGGTCCCCTGCTGTCATGTGCTGGCGCGCGCGGCTCCGCTCTCTAGGGCGCGCGCGCGCCAGCTCTCTGAGACTTAAAGGGCCAGTGCACCAATGATTGGTGCCTGGCCCAATTAGCTTAATTGGCTTCCATCTGCTCCCTGGCTATATCTAGTCTCCTCCCTTGCACTCCCTTGCCGGATCTTGTTGCCTTGTGCCAGTGAAAGCGTTTAGTGTGTCCAAAGCCTGTGTACCTGAACTTCTGCTACCCATCCTGACTACGAACCTTGCCGCCTGCCCCCGACCTTCTGCTACGTCTGACCTTGCCTCTGCCTAGTCCTTCTGTCCCACGCCTTCTCAGCAGTCAGCGAGGTAGAGCCGTTGCTAGTGGATACGACCTGGTTGCTACTGCCGCAGCAAGACCATCCCGCTTTGCGGCGGGCTCTGGTGAAAACCAGTAGCTTCTTAGAACCGGTCCACTAGCACGGTCCACGCCAATCCCTCGCTGACACAGAGGATCCACTACCTGGAAGCCGAATCGTGACAATGAGTTACAATGCAAAGAGGGTCCCGAGAATATGTTATTTGTTTTGGGGAGTCCCTGGAAATATGTTATTTTAAGAATACACACAGTCCAATGCCAGTCTACTCCAAAATTCAATTTCCCTAAGAGACATAGGCCCAGCTAATTGGCGTCCTGCACCAAAAATCAATTCTCCCTGACTACCCTCCTGCCAGGATCCTACTTATTCACTCACACACACTTCATACACACTCGGGTAGTAGATAGTTACTTAAATGACAGGTACTGGGTAAAATAACACTGGGTGAGATTACCTGACTCGTTTGAGTCACAAGCAAATCGTCTTAGAGCAGAAAGATAAGACAAAGGGGAGACAGGGGTACATTTGGCTAGGTACAAGAATGTCCTACCACACACTTGGAGTTGATCAAGCTCCATCTGCCATCTGGCCTTTGTTTAAATCTCTACTCCGTATCCAGCAACTTGCCGATGAGCCTGAAAAAATCCAGTGCCCCACGTTGGGCGCCAATTCTGATATAGATTTAATCAGATAGCCTGGTAAGTATCCTACTCCCGACCAAATACAAAAAAGGCCTTTGATTTCTTGTGCATGCACTGGAGTAATTTACACAGACACACTTGGTCAGTGGTAAAATACTTCTGATCTTTATTAAGCAGGCTCCTGATTTATATAACCTCTTTAATTAGAATAGGTTCCCACCCCCTGCTAGGGGGAAAGGCATGCCACTCCTGAGTCATCCCCGGGTTTTCTTTGTTCAAAGTCTTCAGACGATGGTGGGGGCCAGATGAAGTGAGCAGAGAGGGGAGGGGCAGATGGGGAAGGGGGCTCCTAAATGAATCATTTTTTTACATGGAAGGAAAACATAGATACATCTATTACAGCTATAACAAATATTTTTATTTTATTTATTTTAGTTTTTTTGTTTTGTTTTGTTTGTTTGTTTGTTTTAAAGGGGGTAAATAGAATTTCTATTAAGGTAGAAACTTTTTTACATTTATAAAATAATTACACTAAGCTCCACTAGGGAATTTTTATAAGCAATCATTAGATTGCTTATATCATTCAATGCTATGCTATTACCTGAGGCAAATTGTATTAGAGTGGCAGACACACAGGCCTGGTGAAGGCCTTTAGCTAGTATGGAAACGGGATCGACAACACAAAAACATGCTGCAGAGGTGGTAATTGGGCAGTCAACAGGTGCAGCACCTGTCATTCGATCTTTTAAAGGCTGTGATTGCTATTGATCCAGCCACTTAAAGGGGTTGTCTGGCGAAAAGCAACTCAACAGGGAGTTCTGGCTGCTGATAGCAAAAGTAAATACCTTCAGGATCAGCAATACCTTTCATTTGAGGGTTTACAATGAGCTGCCAGGAACTCCATAAACGTGGTGACTTGAGAAATAATATTTTTTTTTAAAGTTAATATTATACACATGTAACACGTTTCAGGATCGAACTGACCCCTTCATCAGACATGATCAAATGACATACAACAGGTACAATAAATAGTAAAGGCTAAAGGTCAACAGGGCGTCATGCCATAGGCACGCAGCGGAGGTCTCCACCCCCCCCCCTCCCTCTCCCTGAGAGCTGCGATCCTTCCCCGGAGGGAGAGCGCGGGATGGACCAGTCTATGATATATTTAGGTGCCGGGCTGATGGTCGTTGGAGAAGGGAAGACAGATTGGAGGAATGTGAGAAGGGCTGTGGTGAAGAGAAGAGCGGCCGGAGGGAAGAAGTGGTGAGACTTTGCAAGTTGGAGTATGGTGAGTGACAGACGATGCTGCGTCTCACCCCCTACTTGAGATCTGAGATGGTCCGTCCCAAAGCTGTGTGGGTGAAGGAGAGGCACCACGTGATGAGGCAGTCACGTGGAAAACTCCTGGCGTGCTGCCAAGGAGTGCGTTCAGAGCAGAAGAAAATCAAAAGCAAACATATGCTGCTCTGGACAGTTCGTAAAATGGACTAAAAGATTTTTTTATAGAAGTAATTGACAAATCTGTTTAACTTTCTGGCACCAGTTGATTAAAAAAAAAATGTTTTCCATGGGAGTACCCCTTTAACTTTGGTGGCTATCTCTGGTTATTTGCTCCGGTAACTCCGGCAAGGCTTGTGTGTAATCAGTATAACATCTGTACCTATTCATTGACTCTGCAAAGTTTATTAGCTATGGAAATGTTAGCCTTGGTGACTCTTGGTTTACTGGATTTGGTACCCCCGGCAAGGTTACCAGTGTATTATCAATATAACATCTGCACCTATGCATTAACCCTCTACAGTCCACTAGCCATGGAAATGTTCCGTTAAAGAGTACCTGTCATCAATAAAAACTTTTAATATGTTGTTCATAATCATTAATGAAGAGATATTGTAATATATCTTCATTAAAAAATATTAATATTTATACCAGTTTTTTCATTTTATACTTTTGGCCACTAGGGGTCTCTCTTCTATGCCTGGTCTGCAGGCAGCTTCCTATGCTTTTCATAGTAAGTGTACAGCTTTTAGGACTAATGCTGAAAGGGCTCTGGTCCTTCCACCGGAAGTTCAGTACTCTCAGCTCAGGACTCGCTCCCAGCCTGTGAGCTACAAGCCTGCACATGCCTCTCATATAACAGAGGCCAGTCACCTCCCCCTCCCCCTGCTCTGTGTTCTCCCTGGCCCTCACCACACATTATCTTATACATTGTATTATCTCACTGCACTCCCTGCTCAGTGCCCCCCCCCCCCCCTCCTGACATTCATCTTAATTACTGCCTCTGTAATTGCTCCCACCGCCCCTGGTTCTCAGCATTGACTTTTTAGTGCAGAGAGACACAGGGGAGAGAGAGAGACAGGCTGCCGTCCCTCCCCTGTACTTAGTCTGTATGCACACTGCAGAGCAGTGTTTCCCAACCAGGGTGCCTCCAGCTGTTGCAAAACTACATCTCCCAGCATGCCCGGACAGCTGTTGGCTGTCTGGGCATGCTGGGAGTTGTAGTTTTGCAACAGCTGGAGGTGCCCTGGTTGGGAAACACTGCTGCAGAGGGAGAGCAGCATACAGGAAGACTGTCAGAAGCAGAGTCCCGGCCAGGCTTCATGTGACATCATGCCTGCTGGGACCCGCCTCCTTCCCTCCCTCAGAAAGACAGTGCTCCTGAGATAATGAAGATGGATAAAAAAAAGGTATTTCCACAGCGTTTTAAACCTCAATAAACACAGGGATAGGCATAGTTAGAGTAAGGGACAGATGGAGAGGGGGATCAGGGAAAGTTTAGATGATGACAGGTACTCTTTAACACTGGCAATGTTACTGTTGTATTACCAATAGAACACCTGCCTCTACGCATTTACCTGGTAAAGTTACTAGCCACAGAAATTCTACCTTGGTGGTCCTCTTAGTGGTAATTACTCTGTTCTTGTAACTCTATAAAGTCTGCTATCTCGCTAAGCTTGGGGAAACGTTAACTCTTCTGTGCCTCTCACAGTATTCATTTCTATCTTATTCTGGAACAGGGAAACATCTTATCTGCCCAGAATATAATCGACTGAACAGTGAGTGACTCTTTCCCTATTGTATTCTACATATGACTATGATGATATGAAGAAGGTTGGGGGTAAGAAAAACACTTTTTGAACTAATATTTTCTTAGGTGCCGTATATTGCTGGTATTAACCTCTTCAGGACGCAGGGCGTATGGATACGCCCTGCATTTTGAGTCCTTAAGGACGCAGTGCGTATCCATACGCCCGTGGGAATTCCGGTCCCCACCGCTAGCCGGTTGGGGACCGTAGCCGGATGCCTGCTGAAATCGTTCAGCAAGCATCCCGGCATATCGCCCAGGGGGGTCATTATGCCCCCCCATGTCTGCGATGGCCGCAGATCGCTGGACAATTCAGTCCAGCGATCTGCAGCGATTCCGGGTCAATCGGGTCTCCAGTGACCCGGAATTACTGGCTGATCGGGGCCATCTCTGACGGCCCCGAACAGCCGGAGCCAGCAGGGGTGAGCCACCTCACGATCGCCCTGATTCGTGGGGCGGTTTACCGGCCGACCAATCAGGGCGCCTGCTGCGGGTGTCACTCCCGCAACCCGCTCCTCCCCTCTTCCGGAGGACGTGAGCGGGTGCGGGAAGAAGACCCCGGGTGCTGGGGACCCCGATCCCCGGTGTCCCTGTTGGGATCGGGGCCCCAGGAGCGAGGGCCGCAGCGAGGGACTGACCTGCAGTGGAGCAGCAGCAAGAGGTGAGTGACAGCCTCCTGCTGTTGCTTAGCAACAGCTCCCAGCATGCAAAAAGGGCATGCTGGGAGCTGTAGTTATGCAACAGCAGGAGGCAGACCACCACAACTCCCAGCATTCCCTTATGGGCATGCTGGGACTTATAGTTTTGCAACAGCTGGAGGCACATTTTTTCCTTCAGCTGTTGTATAACTACAACTCCCAGCTTGCACAAACAGCTAAAGTGCATGCTGGGAGTTGTAGTGGTGCATCTGCTGGTTGCATAACTACAACTCCCAGCATGCCCTTATAGTTTTGCAACAGCTGGAGGCACATTTTTTCCTTCAGCTGTTGTATAACTACAACTCCCAGCTTGCACAAACAGCTAAAGTGCATGCTGGGAGTTGTAGTGGTGCATCTGCTGGTTGCATAAATACATAGTTACATAGTTACATAGTTAGTACGGTCGAAAAAAGACATATGTCCATCAAGTTCAACCAGGGAATTAAGGGGTAGGGGTGTGGCGCGATATTGGGGAAGGGATGAGATTTTATATTTCTTCATAAGCATTAATCTTATTTTGTTCCAGGAATGTATCTAATCCTGTTTTAAAGCTGTTAATTGTTCCTGCTGTGACCAGTTCCTGAGGTAGACCGTTCCATAAATTCACAGTCCTCACGGTAAAGAAGGCGTGTCGCCCCTTGAGACTAAACTTTTTTTTTCTCCAGACGGAGGGAGTGCCCCCTCGTCCTTTGGGGGGGTTTAACCTGGAACAGTTTTTCTCCATATTTTTTGTATGGGCCATTAATATACTTATATACGTTTATCATATCCCCCCTTAAACGTCTCTTCTCAAGACTAAACAATTGTAACTCCTTTAATCGCTCCTCATAGCTAAGATGTTCCATGCCCCATATTAGTTTAGTCGCGCGTCTCTGCACCCTTTCCAACTCCGCAGTGTCCCTTTTATGGACAGGTGACCAAAACTGAACAGCATATTCCAGGTGAGGCCGTACCAATGCTTTATAAAGGGGGAGTATTATGTCCCTGTCCCTTGAGTCCATGCCTCTTTTGATACATGACAATATCCTGCCGGCTTTGGAAGCAGCAGCCTGACATTGCATGCTATTCTGTAGTCTGTGATCTACAAGTACACCCAGATCCTTCTCTACCAGTGACTCTGCCAGTTTAATCCCCCCTAAGACATACGATGCATGCAGGTTATTAGTACCCAGATGCATAACTTTACATTTATCCACATTGAACCTCATTTGCCAAGTGGATTCCCAGACACTTAGTCTATCCAAGTCATCTTGTAACTTATGCACATCCTCTATAGACTGTACTGTGCTACAAAGCTTGGTGTCATCTGCAAAGATAGAACTCCCAGCATGCCCATTGACTGTCGGTGACTGCTGAGAGTTGTAGTTTTGCAACAGCTGAAGGCACACTGGTTGTGAAACTCTGAGTTTTTTTTACCTAACTCAGTGTTTCACGACCGGTGTGCCTCCAGCTGTTGCAAACTACAACTCCCAGCATGCACTGTATATGCTGGGAGTTGTAGTTTTTCAACAGCTGGAGGCAAACTGATTGTGAAACACTGAGTAAGGTCACAAACTCAGTGATACATAACCAGTGTGCCTACAGCTGTTGCAAAACGAAAACTCTCAGCATGTACAGTCTGTCAGCGCATGCTGGGAGTTGTAGTTTTGCAACAGCTGGATGTCCCCCCCCCAATGTGAACGTACAGGGTACACTCACATGGGCGGAGGTTTACAGTAAGTATCCGGCTGCAAGTTTGAGCTGCGGCAAATTTTCTGCCACAGCTCAATCTGCCAGCGAGAAACTACTGTGAATACCCGCCCATGCGACTGTACCCTAAAAACACTACACTACACTAACACAAAATAAAATCAAAAGTAAAAAACACTACATATACACATACCCCTACACAGCCCCCCTCCACTCCCCAATAAAAATGAAAAACGTCTGGTACGCCACTGTTTCCAAAACCGAGCCTCCAGCTGTTGCAAAACAGCTACTCCCAGTATTGCCTGACAGCCGTTGACTGTCCAAGCATGCTGGGAGTTTTACAACAGCTGGAGGAACCCTGTTTGGGAATCACTGGCGTAGAAT